>NW_010310070.1:12440-64672 GCF_000700745.2 Antrostomus carolinensis | reverse complement strand
CGATGAAGGAGGACATCTATGATACAGTTATCGTGCTGCTGA
The DNA here is from genome assembly GCF_000700745.2 of Antrostomus carolinensis. Classification (NCBI taxonomy): domain Eukaryota; kingdom Metazoa; phylum Chordata; class Aves; order Caprimulgiformes; family Caprimulgidae; genus Antrostomus; species Antrostomus carolinensis. The sequence continues at coordinate 64,630 of NW_010310070.1, read as the reverse complement.
AAGTGCCAGGGATAAACAGGAGCTCTAAGCAGTGTCACAAGGAAAAATTATTTCTGTAAACCTAGGGATTCAAATACTACATCAGCATATCCAATATGACAATGATTTCACATATGAGAAATAAGAAAGGCTGCTTATTATAGAGTGTTAGTCACAGTCTTTGGACGTAATTGCAAGAAGTGAGTAGGAAAGCTGGAAATCTAATAACTATATAGACAGTCATTTCTTGCTTATGGAAAAAGGGCAGGACTCAACACAATACATGGTAATTAATTAAAAACTGGAGTAACCGCCAGGAAAATTACCTGTTGTTAGAACAGATAAACGTGCAATAAGCTGTACGGGAAGGACACAAATGTAACAGTCTTGAAAGCATAAAACCTGTAGGGCTTAATGACATGACCACACTGACATAAGCTATACCCAGATGTCCAGGGGACGGGTAATCCCCAGCAGTGTCACAACCAGTGACGTCTGGGTGACTGAGTAACAGCGCTTCGGGCAAAGGGAAAGGAAGGAAAAAGGCTCTGGATCACCTCGGTGGGTGAGGTCTAAGCTGGGATCCTCACTGATCTCCGTCCCCAGAGCTGAGCACGGCAGAGATTACCGTCACAAGCAAGTTGGAGCTCAGGCATGGAAGCAGCTGTGACAAGCGCCCTGGTGATATGGGACTTATCACGAGAAACGGAGACTGATGGGGCAGGCATCAGAGAGCAGCTTTGACAGGGCTCTCTGATGAAGGTCTGCCTATGTAATACTAGAATGACTGCATTTCTCTTCAATAAAAGTCTATCCTGTTAACCCTGGGCCCCCTGATTGCAAGCAGGCATTCCCTGAGCCCAGCTCAGGGTCAGGGAGTGCCAAGGCTGGGCTCAAGTCAGCATTGCCTGGGGGTTGTTCGTTTACGTGGGAAGCTCTTGGAACTGATTCTGGTCCTTTTCCCCACCAAGTATGTTTATCAATTGAAGGATTTTTAATTTAAAGGTTTATAATTTTTAAAACACCCCCAGTGAATGGCAGATGTCTGAGTTCTCACAGAGCTCACTCTGAATTGTGGGTCAGCTGCTCTAGGTGAACCAGCTTTGATAGGGACGGAAAGGAATGATCAGGGATAATTCCAATAGTATAATGTCTGCCACTATGGGAAATATACAGCACAATACATCACTTGGTATTGGATTCCTGATAAATAAAATGAGGGTGGTTATTTTTAATTTAGTATCGCAACATGTAGGTCGCAAGTAACATAGAGGCTTTGCTGCTTAGAGAATATTCACAATGTAATTCACTTTAAGGTTTTTTGTGTACTGCAGGGCCTTTAGAAAAGCACACAAAATAATCCTAAATTTTAACCCTATATTAAAGTATTGCATTAGTCTAAATGCTTAAGGATATTAATAAATTAATAAAGGATTAAGCATAGATACTTAAGGATATTAATAAATTGGTGTTATAACTGTTTTTGAAAAAGGAATGCTGCAAATTAAAATTGTAACAAAATAAGACAGTTATTTTTAACCTATGAAATATCTCAACACCAGCTGTCTCAACATTAACTAAAAATATACATGGCAGTCTTCTCTCTTCTTCATGTTTTATACCCCTACTCATCTTAACATCTTATGTTGCTGCAAGCAAGTCCTGCCTGTTCTAAAGTTAATTGCCATATCTTTCCAGGTCAAACACCAAAGCTGCTATGGATTTCAATTAATTAGTGCCTTCCTTTTAATCTACATATCTTTTATTTTCTTAGGTCTTGTTTGCTTTTTTTTTTTTTTTTCAGTCCCTGTATTGAGGCAGACATTTTTGTCCCAGTGAAACCCCTCAGTAAGGTCCGTACAGGCCAGGGGACCAGGCACAAATCAGTTCTCAGGATCTTCAACAAATTCCAACTGATCATTCTGAAGCCTTGGTGAAAACATGGCTCTTTCCTGTCCTGTATAACTGGTTAGGAATAGAACCTTACCTTCACTTGTGAATTTCTCGGAGAAAGCAAATAGCATCTCCTATTAACTTCCTGAAAAATAATTTGATGTCAAGGGATTTTTGATGCTTACTTTTTCCTTTCTTATTACAGAAGTTTGCTGTATCACTACATCGACAGGGGAGAAAAACAAACCAATCCCCCCCAGACCCTGGAGTATTTTTTAGGAGATCTAGAAAGCGATGTCACACATGAAAAAACAGTCTTGCAGTAATATTTAATTGCCTGCATTCTGTCTTTCTGCTGTCATGAGCTGGGCTGCACCAGCATAATTCAGGGTAATTTGGCCCATTATATTTAACTTGTCTGCACTTTTTTTGCAAAATTATCACATATCCTCAATAATTATTTCTCCGATCTAAATACTGGATAACAGCACATTTCAGAAATTAGGAGGAAAAAAAAAATAAACTAGTTGTCAACATCATACTGCGTAATTCAATAGTACTGGAATATCCTGAGGGTGGATATGAATAAACAATTCATGAAGAGCTGGTAAATTACATTTCAGCTTCTGTTTTTTGCAAAACTAGATACTAGTCAAATGCTTAGCTCTATCAAATAAAGTTAGCCCATTGGGCTTAGAATAAAGAGCATTTCTTAAGAGTTTTTCTCCTATATTTATTTTGTGCTGGATAGGTTTAGGTTTTTAAGCAGTCTTGAACATAAACAGAGGAGATTATATCAAACAAGGTCAAAGAGGAAATATGATGGCCTGCAGCAACCTGGGTTAGTCCTTAATTCTTTCACAGTGTGCACAAAAAATAGTGAACTAAAATGAATGTCTTTCAGCTTTTAAGATAACAGGAAAAACAAATACAATTTAGCATATCTTCATGGTATGTTTAGAAGCATTCGTAACATTTGATGTCTAGTGGATGAGCCAGTAGCACATGATCCTTCTAAGACCACAGTTCACATTCTTCCTATAACCCTAAAGTAAATTAATTTAACCCTTTGAAGTCAGTCTTTATAGCAAGTCAATAATGATGAGAAGGTCATCAAATACTATTCAGTGTGAAATTGCTGGCAAAAAATCATAGAATAATTGAGAGTAGAAGGGACCTCTGCAAGCCACCTAGGAAAGGTGACCTTTCAAAGCAGAGCCAACTTTGAAGTTGAATCTAACTTTGAAGTTGGATCAGGTTGCTCAGGGCTTTATTCGGTCATATTTTTCATACCTCTGAGGATGGAGATTATAATCTCTGGGCAACTTGTTCCAATGTTTGATCATTCTCATTATAAATACTTTCCCCAGTATCTATTCAGAGCTTCCCTTGTTGCAATTAGAGCCTATTTTCTTGTGGTGTTTATCAACAAAAAAATCTCTACCATCCTGTCTCAGGTCACATCATTGGTTTATGTAATGTCAGGACAACAGAACTTAGAAAACAGAGGGCTGTGGGAATTTTCTTTACCTATATGGTGGTTGTGAAAATTCCTTAAATTGGAAGAATACCAAATCTCCCACTACTGGGTCAGATTACAAGATTCACTTGCTTGTTGTGGAATATTTTCCAGTGAAACCATCCTCATTCCAGTGGGGAGTAGAGAACATTAGGAAAAGACAGGAAGTGCAGCACAAAGGTCAAAGGAAAGGGAAAGCCCAAATACGCTGAAGACTTTACCAGTGTAAACAGAAGAATAACTTTATCATTATATTATTATTATAGTAGTCATTCATATATATTAAGAGCAGCGTGATCAAAACCTACTTGCTGCATGACACATGCCAAAGAATCTCATTGTAAAAGTGGGATTTTTATTTACATGTATTTACAAGCCTCATTTTTTCTGTCGAAATGCAGCTTGATAAAGTCATCAGGACAAGCCTGAAATCCACTGTTAATTGCCTTAAACATTATTTATGTCCAAAAATACCAGGTCCATGGATCTGCTACTCATCAGCAATGCTAGTGAATCAGTCTCTACACAGTTGGTTGCCCAGTTAATTCTACAGTGTCCAAAAAAATTAATGAGTTTTGCACTGCTTTTGCTTTTTGGATATAGTTTGGCATCAAGTGAGAGATTCACTTGTGGAAGAGGTCCTAGGACTGCTGAAACATCAGGACCATAAAAGCTGGATGCTGTTAGGTTTTAGGGAATTATTATGAAGGAAAGATAGCAAGCATCTTACTAGCCTTCTCATCCCGGTATGAGTGTGCTTTGGGGCAGCTTAAGAGGAGACAATTTTGAGAGTAAATGGAACAAAAATTCTGCAAGGTGAAACAGTGATTGAGCTTCTGGGATACTTGATCAATCCACTGCGGTATTCACTCTTTTAAACCTGGGAAGAGAGGTAAGGTGGGCCTGTGGGATTGTTAGTCAAGAAAATTACCAAGACAAAACTCATATTGTTAACTATACCACAACACTGTATGAGGTACCAGTAAATAACACTGAAGTGGCAGTCTGTATAGAGAAATTCACAATCATTCTCATCACAAAACTGCTTGATTTATTGGTGTGAATTGATACTCCAACTATGGATGTCCTGACAGTCAGATATTAACTGAAGGCTGTAGGTAATTTTAACAATATTTTCCTGTTCAGATGTTATGTTTGATTTGTTTCTACCTGCTACCATAGTTTATACTGACAGCATTAAAAATGAGTTACTGCACTGTGGTATTTTACAAAGGTTCTTGTCACTTCTTGTTACTTCATTTTGTGTTGCAACATGACAGAGCACAGTCTGATATAATGTAAGGTGGCCTCCTATATTAGACAGGGTCAAACATTTTCAAAACATTAATATTAACATTGCAATGGATCTTAATGCAGTTGTATTAAATGTTATATCAAACCATAGCAGCACATTATTTTCTTTCTGTTAATTTATACGCTCATACACAGTAAGTTACATTACTCAATGATCTGCAACAGAAAATTATTTCTACAGGAGAGTCTGAGGAGAAAAGGTTGATAAAAGTAAAAATAAAATAAACAGCTGTCTTTCCTCCCCAAAAAATTGACAAAAAATTATTTTACATTGAAAATTCATAAGCTTGTAGATGTGGGCACCCTTCTATGGTCTTAATAAAGCCCTCAGGTGGGACTGTCCCACATAGTCAAGTCAGAACACCCGCCTATTGGTGAACAAAATGCATATTCCACTAGCCTCTGCAACTGTTTGTACACCTCTTTTTAGCTCTACTCATCTCCTTAGGTTAAAAGCAGAAAGGGAGATCAGCTTTTTCTCTTATAGCAACAAACTCATCACAGGTACAACCTGTATTTGGGTAAAACCCAAGTAGTTCTTTTCCATTTCATATGATTTCTTCTGGTTTATAGTGATGCGAGTATAGAATTAGCTCCAATATTTACCTCCACACTTCATGAACTTAAGGTCAAATTAGCAATACACTCCTAGTTCCAAATAGAGATTTACTAACCTTTCTCCTAAATACCACATTTAAAGGGCCACAGGGGGAAAGTTCAGATAATCAAGTGGCAGTTTCCACTTGCATTTGAGAGCTCTGGAATTTTGGATAAAATTTTAGCATAGGGGTTTTGCCTGCACTGCTGCCTTTCCTCACCACAAAGAGTCCTCCTATTATTCCTGCTTTGACTTCAGTGTATTTTGCAAGATTTTGGTATTTCCCATTAAAACTATGGGAAGAAAGGAAAGTGTCTTAGAATACTAAAGCAGAAGAGTGCAAGTTCTACTAAGAGCCACGATAAAGGCTGATGTGCAAAAAACTGAGAATATACAAAGATCATCATTTGTTTGATTATATAATATATATTGGGAAATTAGAATTGAAGGAATGGAAGATCAAATACCTGTTATCAATAAGTTTATGAGATGCTTATACTAATTAAATGCTATTTTACTCTACAAATGATACTATTGAGAGTCGAGTACACACAAGTAACCTTACTTAGATTATTTCTCTACTTGGTACTGTATAGCAGCCTAGAAGTGTGAGCTTTCTGTGTGCTGACTACCATTGACAGTTGGCAAAAGTATAACTACTGGTATAAATTTAAACCAATTTAACTTAAAACAGGTGCAAAAGACTGTTATTTGGGCTTAAGCCAAACTCATTTAAGGTAATTTCAATCAATATGAATTGACTTATATTAAATTTAATTAAATCAGTTCTCAGGAAAAGAAAAAAAAAAAGTTAAATTGAAAGTGCCTTGATGAGAAGTTGTACAGAATTACCTTAAATTAGGTTTAAAAATTACATATGGTAAATTGTGCAACCATCTTTCACAGACAGGTGTCAGAAGTTAAAGATGTAAGTCAGAGAGAGTTTGTGCTCCTAAGTGCTGCCTGAATCAGAGGGATGGAGTCTGAGCTAGACCTCTTGCTGCAGACCAGGATGGGAACATAAAGCCACTCTGGCCAGTCTCTTCTTCCAGGAGTGGTCTCACTACAGAGCACAGGAAACAATGGCAAGACCTTTCTTGGAAATTATCCTTTTTTTTTTTTTTTTTTTTTTTTAAAAAAAAGGAAAAATGGTAATTTCTATAAATTTTAGTATTTTCAACAAAACATTTACAAAAATTTCCACGTATAAACATGCTTTGACAAAGCAATGGGGTTTTTTGAATATTTCAGATTCAAATTAATTTCCTTTTAAAATATGTTTTGACATTGCCTTTTGGTTTCTTTGTTTATATTATTGCACTCTAGGCCAGCAGTAGTGCATTGCAGTTAGTGATACAGTCATCTATAGCATAAGAGTTGAAATATTTTACTTTTAAATCATCAAAGACATCCGACACCCAGCATTGATAAAAACATATTACTTTTTCTGGACTGAAACATATCCTGTTTAGTTTACAATGGAACACTCTGATGCCTTGACAATCAATAATAAATAACAGGTGACCTTAAAATGACTTTAAAAGTAAAACCAAGTATTTCAATTATGCTGTTTGATGTCAGAGAAGGCAGTCTGCCATACTTTTCACTGCTCCTCTTGATTTGATATAATATCACAGTCTGTGTTTTTGTTCAAGTTTATAACAAAACCACAAAGAATTTCCATGAAATATACGATTTTCCTCGAAATTTTATTTTCGAGGAAAAAGATTCTCCTGGAAAATTCTTGACTAGCTCTTCCTTATAATTTCTTTCCATTATATGTACTTATCAACCCTAAGCATTCCTACAACTTGCAAGTGCACTACAAACCAGACTTCAGACTCCATCTCTAGTAATAAATAAAAGTTCCAATGAACTAGTGAAAAAAGTTCTCTGCATCTGTAACTTCCATTAAAACACATGGGAAAAAAAATAAATCTAATTTTGCCCTCAGGAAATATATATAATTTCTTTATAATCTGATACAGTAAACTTCTGATTACTTACCATGTCCTCAGAATACCCAGCATAGTACAAATTCTGATGCAGTGTTATGTAAAGAACTGTTAAAGGTGGGAGGTTTTCAACTACTTTGTAATTATTGATTTCACAGAGCCCTCTTGGGCTTTCTGTCGAGTGGGACCAGCCCACTGTGTGACACCCACCTGCAGGTGCATGCATCCCAGCCCCAGAGACCCAAGGGAGACCACAGAAGGACCAATCTTGCTATTCTACTCACTTTGGCAACTGCCTTTGAGGGTTAAAACTACCAACAGAAGGAAAATAAGAATACTCTGTGACAGAGAAAGGAAGAGAAATGAGGTTCAAGTGGTGCTCTGTGACAGGACAAGGGGCTTCAGAAGTTCCATCTGAAGATGAGGAAAAAACTTCTTTACTGTGAGGGTGACAGAGCACTGGAACAGGCTGTCCAGAGAAGTTGTGAAGTCTCTTCTGGAGGTGTTCAAAATCCACCTGGAGGTGAATTTGTGCAACCTGTTCTAAGTGAACCTGCTTTGGCAGAGGGGTTGGACTGGATGATCTCCAGAGGTCCCTTCCGACCCCCACAATTCTGTGATTCTGTGAGAACCTTGGGAGCTAAAAATCACACATAGAGATGCCCAGAGCCAGACAACAGGGAAGTCCAGAGGCACAGGCATGCAGCCAAATAAGAGAGTTGGGCCATTGGGCAGGAACAACTGAAATCCACCTTCATCAGAAGAGGTAATAAAGAAAGGTGGGAGAAAACAGCAGCAGATGGGAGGAGGAGGAAGAGGAGGTGTGGAAGAGCAGAAATGCAATTAACAGTTTTCCAAGTGGTTTAAATGGTTATGAATTAAAACCTGCTAAAATTCACAGATAACAAGCAGCAAACATTTTCCACCTGTAGGTGCCAAGTGCTCTGAGAGGAGCCACGCAGCATTAACTCCACCTGCAGATAACAAAACTGAGACACACAAAGAGAAAATAAAAGGCATTCTGTGGGCTGGCTTCAGAGACAGCAGCAGTATCTGAAGGGCAGTGACAGCTTCATCCCTAGTCCAGCTACAGGTCTTGTGTATGTTTTTTCTAAGCTGGTAACTGCTTCTATAATTAGAAAAATATTCTGTGGATAGAAATGCAGGCATGGGGGAGAACAGGCCTATATGAAAAGGGAGTCTACGAAGTAATGTGCATCGGAGTTGTGCAGAGCTTGAGCATGCCAGTTTAAGAAACTTTAAGAAAGTTTTCAGAAATGGTTATTCTTAAATGGTCTTCTAGACAAACTCAATGACCTTATCCATTTAAATTAACTGAAATTTATGATCATGAAGGTGGAAGATATTTTTCAAAGATCCCAAACTTACATTTTACACAATTTACAGGGAACAGAAGGTTCTCAAATGTTGAAGATGGCCGTTAGCATTTCACAATATTTTAGCATTTAGTATGTAGGCAGGTCATTTTAATTACCAAAAAGAAGAACTCTTCAGACAGAAAGTACTCTTAAGATGTGTGCTAGAAATGCTACAAAATCTTGTCATTATAGGTGATAAAAATGTTAGCTGATGTAATGACATTTGGGAAAAAAAAATGTGGACACTCAAATTCCAGCAGAAAAGTAGACTGACCTTTCATAATGAAAATGACTAACCACATATTTAATTTTTTTTTTTTTTTTTTTTTAAAGATCAAACATGTTAAAGTGCGTAAAAGTGAGGAAAGAAGCAGCAGTATGTCCAGCACAGACTCCTCTAACAGTAGCAATGAGTAAAAGGACTGTTGTGGATTGCAGCGCTCTCCCTTTTTTCCTACTTTCCTCAGTTACTAATTTTCTTGTTCTATTAAAGAATCCTGTTGGTGAAAGCTTTAAGGTCAGACCTTGATGTGCATTAGATCCAGTGTTCTACTCTGGGGTGGAAGAAAAACTCTTTCATTTTACGTTTTTATTTCTAGTTTTAATTTGACTTGATAGCTTGTTGCACTTTGACTTGCAGTGAGTGTTTCCTATGTGAAGAAGTCACATCCAAAAGTTAAAAGACTGTAAAAATCAAAGTTTCTATATACTGAACTTCACAGCCTGCCTGACCATGCAGGGACCATCTTGCCCTGGATATGAAGAACAGATGCCTACAGAAAACCCTCTCTGGAAGAGCTCTTCTAGGAATGCTTTATTCTAAAATTAATCAACCAGAGGCATCAGTGACTACAGAGAAAAGAAAGAAAAAGGTATGCATTGAACTAGCAAACCTGTTGTGTGGAATGGCTAAATGGAAAAATCTGTACATTCCACTTAAAACTAGAACACCACAAAGATATGAAGAAAGAAAAGCTTTTTATAAGTGCTTCATAGTTTCATATTATTTCTCAAAAAAGACTAAAAAAACCCACAGTAACCTTTATATGGTAGAAGATTTTCAAATCCCACAATGAAAACATTCCCTTCCTCCTAGTAAGACCTATTCCACGCAGACTAATTTTAGCAAAAAAAGTAAAAATGTCATTAGTCTATGCACCAACCTCTAAAATAATGACACTTCAACAGTGGCGTGCTGTAACTCAGTGCTTTGCATAGCACAAGGCAGCCCAGAATTTATAGATACATTGATTCCTGTAAATGTTATTAAGTACAATAAGCTTTCTTTTATTAGCACAAGGCAGCCCAGAATTTATAGATACACTGATTCCTTGAAATGTTAAGTACAATAAGCTTTCTTTTACCTCTTCACAAGTTGAAGGTAACACCTAGACTATACAAATTCAACTTTAAAAACTCATGTCAGATACTACATTTTTTACCTGCTGTGTATGTGCAGCATTTTGTGAGGTTTTTATTTTTGTAAAGCAAATGTAATGTTGGCACTTGCTTTCCTGAGAAAGCCTTTCAATCTTTTATTCTCTGTTGTGCCAGACATCCTGCATTTATACTGAAAACAAAGGTCTTGCAATTACAGAAGTTTTGAAAAATTACTGGAGAAAGGAATCAATGACATTTTCAGGCGAAAATACTTCATTGTCTTTTGCACTAGAGAAGCTACCAAATGCAAGTATTGTTTAATTTCATCTCACAGTATCATGGAACAACAGAGTTATTACCACATATGCCCCAATGCATTTATTTTCCTTTCTATGCAAAAATTCTGCAGGTCATTTCTGTTTGAATGGCCAGTTCTTCATGTGGAAAGAAAGCTCAGACAATGTCTTATTGAATAAAACAGGCTTGTTTCATGATTCATTACACCTCTTTTTGTCCTTATATGTAAGCCAGCTCCTCTCAGTTCCATACCAAGGCCGAAAGCACAATGGAGGTTGTGCAGAGCCATAAAAATAATGCTGCAAATTCTCATGCATACAGTAAAATGCTCAATAAAAATAAGAACATTTTGCAAAAGGTACTAATAGTCTCCATTTTAGACGTGATTTTTCATTCTCCATAAGCTCATTTTTCTTTGTACTTAAAAAAAATGACAGATGTTCATAAAAATAATATTAAGGATTCCTTTTGGCACTTCTGTTCAGTGTTCTCATTTATTACTCTTCTGGTAATAGAGTATGCAATGTTATTCTTATGAAACCAAGATCATCAAAATTGCCAGGTGTCTGATGTGTGATCATTCCGTCTATATGCAAAGCAAAGTGTTTCCAAATGCATTAGTCTAGTGAATTCTATGCTTACGGCTCAATTCTTTGGAGTGTTGTGTACTTTGATTATATACACCTTAAGTCTATGAGTTTAATGTCAATAATGTTCAGCCTCCTGTAAGACTGAACCCTTGAAGAAAAAGAAATTCTAATTGTGATTCTATAGGTTTCTGTTCTTGAGCAAATCTATAAACTCAAGTTCCAAACTATAAAATCCATTCACATTTTCAAGCTCTAAGAAACAGTCTTTTTTAACAGAATACTAGGCTGCAGATAAAGTTTGCAGTAAAGTCAGTGGGAATAATAGCTGTCTAAATATAAAGCTAGGCACTTAATTTAAGATGCCTGGAATTGGTGCTGCTTGTGCAATCTTTTGCCTATGAATGATTTACACTGTTCCTTTTCCCTCCCACATTTACCCCTCTTCTCTCTTAAAAAAAAAAAAAAACAAAAACAAAAACAAAAAAAAAAAACCAAAAAAACCCAACCAACCAAACAAACAAACAGAAAGAAAGAAAGAAAGAAAAAAAAGCTCAGATCCTTTCGTTTCACAAAGTGGGCCTCTATATGGATAGATCTGGTTATGATGAGAGAGATAGCAGCATAGCAGCAAGCAGGACAGAAAAGTTGAGAAACACGTGGTAAAGGAGGCAGCTGATAGCTAAAACCCTCTATATATACACACACACACCATATATGCACTGTACATATCCATGTAACACCTCCTTTATGAGGCTGGCAAGTATAGGACAATCTGTCAGGAGCTTTACAGACATTCAGCAGCAGCAAAATAAAGGGGACTCTCAGGGGAGCCCTTCCAGCCTCTGAAACACCATTTGCTCTACAAGGGAAACCCTCTTTGTGCTTCCCCACATTTTCTACCTTCCGCTGCATTCAATCCAGCTAGTTCCTTTCCTGTTTCTCTTCTTGTCCCGGCCTCAGTCTTGTCACCTACACACAGTCTACCTTCTTATTGAACCTTTTATTTCCCTTCCCCACAAACCCTCACTTCAATCGCCTTGTGTAAGCAGCCCTGGTTGTCCAGCACGCTCAGTCTCTGACCTCCAAGTCTTGTCACCTCCATTTCAATTCCCCCTTCTTATGGTAGATTCAGAGCATCTCTGTTCCCATCTGTCTGTTCTCTGGACATCTCATATTCCCCATTTCTCCTGGCTCCAAATCAAAGAAACCACTAGCAATAAAATACTTCATAAGATAATATAACCTTTAGCTGTTTATGTGTAAAAGAGAATGCTATTTTAGTTGATGTGAGTCCGTATCTTTCCAAATATTTCAAGTGTTATTGTATATTGACAGTATTTTTATCTCAGCTACATTCTCCTTTCTTATAGATAAAAATGCTTCTAATGACTTCAGTGTCACTATGAGGATCACATTTATTGGCATATTTCTGGTATTGGATAGACTGTAATTTTTTTGTCTTAGACACAAGGCAGTTAAATGGTAACAGGTTTACTAGTCACTAATTTAAGAGGGGTAAATCTGTTTAACTCCCAAATAATAGAGAGATCCTGCCTTCAGCAACTTCTGCTTCTTGTCTAAAAGTTTTTACCCCTTCACTAAGAATCAAACAAGAATTTGTTAAAACAAAGGAGTTTGTGAGATGTATAAGAGCAATGAGGAGGAGCAAGGAGGCTGCGGGTGGAGAGGGAAATCTCTCAAGGTGGATCAGAAAGACACTCCATTAATGGCAAAATTAGTCAGAAAATCCTAATCTTCCTACATTTGTTCCTGAAATCTCCATGAAGGTTTTCATCCCTTCATTTAGGCCACATTATAAATCAACTAATTATGTGACCACAGTCTGAGTGAGAAAGCATGAATTGAAGTACAGGATAGAAAAAAGCGGTGTAATAAAAAAAAAAAAATAATAATTATACTTAATTTTTAGAAGATGATTACTATTGTAACATAAGGTAAAATGAAGAAAACTACCTAGGAGTAGCCTGGCTTCTCCCTCCACCCTCCCCAGTGCAACATAATACAAAACTAGAATGAAATAGAAATACACAAAACTTTCTAATAAGTATCTACTGTACTTGGGTGAAAGGTGAAATAAGAGGGACTCATACAAGGATTATGAAACAGACATTGCTGAAGAAAATCTATTTCTCCATACTGTAGTATTTCAAATCCATGTGCCAAAATATGTGGGTGAAACTGTTTTTTCACAGAATTTTTAAGATATAATGTAAGCAAAACAGCTTTTCTCCTCTGGATTCATATTTTGATAAAAAAATTCACTTCAATTTTACATTTAATTCAGCCTAACACAAAGATCTGCCATGGATTTCATCACAAATACAGCACAAAATTTATAAAAACAACTCCAAAAAGCATTTTAGCATTGGAAGTATTAGAAAATCCTAATGATAGCCTACATAATATCTCTGTCTATACTGTACCTACAAACACATACCTCACAGTAATCTGTTTAGTACTCTGACAAATCAGTACCTCAAATAACATTAAAACAAACAAACAAAATCTAGATAAATACTGCAAATCTTCAGCCTGTGGTTGCTTAAGAGAAATTAAATACCATTACTAGAGTATTTTGAAAACCTCAGATGAAAAGAAAGCAAAAGTGAAGAGAGCGTTGTGTATCAGGATGCCCTGTTATTAACCCTAAAAAATTTACGTGTGAATTATATGAACAAGATTCTGCAATTATCCTCTAGCACATTCAAGGTTATGGTTGGACACACTCTGTTATTTTTTTTTTTTTCAGTACAAACCTTGCAAAGTCAGAGGTCTTGTAAATGAGCAGAACATTTGGATGGTTATAGAAGACCTGAGCAGTATGGGCAAAGCAAAATCAGTCATCCAAAAGTGAACGAGTCATCTTTGCACTGATCAAAAAAACTCCAAGACCTACCGACAAGACTTTTTTTTTTTTTTTTTCCTCTTGCTATTATTAGCATTTTTCACCTGCAAAATGGAGATTCAGATTTGTGTATAGCTAAGTAAAGGATTTAATCTCAGGTCAAATCTCTATTTTATACATAATTCACCTTTTGCTGCCACTGAAGTAATGGAAGATATGTTTCTTCATTCAAAAGGGATAAAATTAAGCAATTAAAAATGACTCCAATATTTCTTGCACTTTAATCTCCACATCATCCATCATCTGTCTAATCCATTTAATGACAAAGTATGTTCTGCCTTCATTGTTTACATATTCTTGTTGTTACTGCTTTTAAACTAACAAAGTAATACAGCTTTTTTCCACTCCATGTCAGATAACGCTGTGCAATCAAACCCTGGTTTTGGCAAGAAATAAGAGTTTTATTACAAGGTTGTAAACTTATCAAGGGTAGCTGTTGCAGTGTTGCCCTTGCCTCTGTTTTATGAGCATTAATTATCATTAGGATGAGGGAAGATAAGTACAGTAGACTTCCCTTGCTTTGGGAGGTCTATCCCTCTATAATGACTCAAAACCAAAGTCACTTCAAGCTTGAAGGGCAAATTTAGCACATAACAGTCATGGGGAAATATTAGAAATTGTTCCCTGCTTTACAGCCTGTCTCCCTGATGGGGTTATTACAGTGTCAAAAAGAAAAATCAGAGGTTAAAATAAAAACCTTCCCCCTTTGGACCAAAACCAGCTTAAGACCAAAATAACCTATTTGATTTTTGTCATTCCATATGAAAGACCTTCCTTTCTTTCCACAGTTTTACACTCCTCTTGTTCTTTTACTAGTCACAAGGTAGATTTCAGTGTCAACCTACCAGTTTTACAAGCTGATTGATGCCAAATGCTGTGCCAACTGCTACCCAGGGTGTTACAGTTTACTCCTCCTCAGGAGTGAAGCGTGAATTTAAGGGCTGTGGTACTGTGTTAACAGCAGTGCAGAAGTCTTCCAAGCTTTCCAAAGCACACACAGGGGGAAGAATACAACATGATGTCCAGGATGAGGAGCAAGAAATGATGTGGAAATCTCTCAGATACACTCTGGGTAGGATGGAGATTAGACTGGAGGGCTCTAAATCTTTTTATGGCTGGATTCATGCCTCTCCACATCAAAACTGGTTATTTTGTGATGACTAGGTACACTTAGGATATGGTCACCTTGCTGTGTGTTGATGTTTTCTTAGACTTCTGTTTCTACAATACATCAGCTGCACCTCCCAGTAAGTATCATACTTCAGATGCTTTTGAGAGTGGTTTGGTTCTTCCTCCCTGTTTCTGAGGGAGGAAGAAGGATGTAGCAATTAATTACCTTGCAAACACACGATCATTTCTGGTCATCGACCACCCATGTACTGACTCTACTTTATTATGGTTAACATAAGTCAGCAGACACAGGGGTCTCTCATCTATCTCTAACACATCTCTATAGCAAGATGCCTATGGGAGAAGATGTACATAAAGCAGATTTTTTGGCTGAGGACATTCAAATCAGTCAAAGCCTAGCTTTTTCGCTTATGAGCTACGCCAATTCCTATGCATTATGGCCCTCAGAATGAACAAAATCAGGAGAGTGAGTGTGTTCTGCAGCAGTTACACTCTGCAGAAAGTTCATAGCCCACAGCATCTGCACGTAAATAACAGGGCACAACAGTTGAAGGCAAACTGTGTCAGTTTGGGAATTTCAGAGGAAATTGCATCGTGGGACAGGCCTCTGACAAGCACTCATAGCACTCAGGACTTGAGGACAAAATCTGGGAACCTTAGGCATAGGAGAAGGTCACCCAGCCTGCAGCTTGAACTCTGAAGCGTTTTCATTCTCCTGCACATTATGAGCAGCCCTTGCTATACCAGGGGTACATGCTGGTACGTTGACCTCCATTCTTTTATTTTCCAAGCTATGTAGCACATTAGTAGAGGAAAGCTAATGTAATTGGCATCAAAGAACTTACATGCTGTCTGATGGACTGGCGAGCTGCCAAACCTCTAACCTGCCATGTGACTGACAGGACTTTGGTCCCCAGGAGAAAGTGATTTTTAACACAGTTTTCTGTTTCTCTGAAGTTATCAGCAGTTTCATTCAGATCATACAGATCAAATGCCTTCAAGGCAAGTGATTATTTAAGGAATTATTTTCAATGAGAGCCTTTGGTCCTAGTGTTCATTCTGATAGTAGTTGGAAGGAAAAGATCTACTTTGGTTCTCTGATGTTGAGCTTTTTTCTACCAATGAGTGCCAGATGAGGCTTATGCTACACACACACACCCCCCAAAAAAAAAGTTTTGGCTCTTTATATAATTAAAAAAAAGGAAAAAGAAAAAAGCAAAGTTCAGAGCTAAATATGGTATTCACACCAAGGGTCACCTAAGCAGATGAAGCCAAATCAATATTAAAAAAAAAGAAATCTTCTATTCTTACACTACAATTTAAAATATCAGTATGCATCACAGCTGTATCCATGGTGTTTGCCTACCAGGTGCTCAGATAGGGATAAAGGAGAAGGATGCCTGGATTCAGCAAAGCACTGCAGCGTGTGCTAACTTTCCTCATAAAAAGTGTCCTGAAGTAATAAAATGAAATCACCTCAATGGCTTGTAATAGAACTTGGCTGAAGCTTATAGGCAAATCTGCCTAGAGCTTTTCCTTACAGTGCTCCCAGCAAAGAGAGACAGACTCTTAAAATTAAAAAGGCCAAATATTAGAATAAGAATCAGATTAATTAACTCTTTAGAACAGAGAAAATTCAAAGGGATTAGATAAAATAGAAAATGTGTGAAAAGTGGGTTTAGAAGAGAATTCCCCCTGCCTCCTCTGCCTTTCCAAGCTGTTCCTACCCCAACCTTGTAGCTTTCTGGACTGTGGGAAAGCCCTCCTTGGCCCCTGAGCTCCTGATGACATTTCCTTTCTGTCATCCAGAAACCCATGAGGTGTCTCTTCCCAGTCCTCCTCAGCTTCCCTCCATTTTTCCTGTGCATTAGGTTCTCTCCTCGCTCACACTCTTCACCCACAGCCCTCCTGGGCACCTCCAGCACTCCAGAGTGATGGCTTCTCCTACTTGCTTCACTCTGTCTCTAGAGAAGCATATTGCACAACCCAAACAAACCAGCTAGACAAGCTGCCATGAGGCTGAAATCCAGGAACCCTCATATGCTTTGGTGGTCAAAATTTCTCAGTGAAGCGTACACAGTGCACCCACAAATCTTGATCCAGGACCTATAAGGAGTGATGCTCTTATTTAAATCTATGCCCCTCAGAAGTACCATCGATCTCAAGAGGATGACTTAGGAGCGTGAAGTAAAGCACATACATTTTGCGGGCTGTAGGTTTAGCTTTCATAGGAAGTGATAAAGGAGATTTACAGCATTGCTTTTTCACCTGGGTTTTTACCCTATTTGTCCAGCTGGGTGGAAAGATGACCAAAGCTTGCCAGTAACCATGGTAAGTGTTTGAACAGGTTTTCACTGCACAATGGGAATGTGCAGGAATATGAACAAGTTAAAACCATTGGAATCTCTCATATTTACTGAGAGTTCATGTTCCTTTCCTTTCTTTTTATTGTCCCAAACAAGGGAGCTGGGTTCCCAACCAAGACTATGATCCTTTTAGACCAAGTATGGAAGAAATGCCTAATGAATTACAAACCCTGCCAAAATACGTTGCAACTTAAATATGAGATACACATAAATGCAAATATGCACACTTTGCACCTAATTACACTAAAACAATCCATTCCAAACCCTCTATTTCCATGGAGTTGTTTTTTCTCATTTTTACTATGCAGTAGAGAATAAATAATTAGACAAAAATCTGGTTAAAATTCTATGAGCAATGTTAATTTATCTACATTGCAGTTATCTTGTCTTCTAATTTACTAGTTAAGCTCTTTAATATACACTTTACAAAGTCTGAAATCCAGTGCAAGAGAATCAATTTTGGTATGAGACGTTCAGCCAAGGCATTCGGTTTTTTTGGAGTGATTAAATACTTAGTGTAATCTGCCATCAAATTACTTTTGGAATTTAACGTGATTTCTAATTCTGCTTTGCACTTTGAAGCATACAAAACCTGTTATACAAATCAATATATGATCATATTGATTTTATTCATGCTTTAAGTATTAGGGGTAAGAAGGGGGGGACAGACAATGGACTGATACCTACTTTTTAATGCCAGAAAACAGCGTGGTTTCAAAAATTGATTGGAAATAAATAAAAGCTAGCCTCAGGTGCACGTTTTATATTCCCAGAGATGGTTTTGAAATGTAATAAATTATTGGAAACAGAGGCTTCACATCCCACAAATTAAGTCAAAAAGCCCTCCAAGGCCAATACCACTTATGCTCTGCACATTACTGCCAAAGATAAAGCACTCATTAAGACTAAATAGTAAAGATAACACAAGCATGTGCAATATCAAAAGAAGCTGGGTCTTTGGGAAAGAAATGGAATTATCTATTTCCATTTCTTTAGCATATGCGGTAAACTGCTTTCAGATACTCTTTTTACAACCTATACAAATCAATGTTCTACATTTAAAAGTGTATAGACCACATAAACACACTCAAAAGTCTGGAGAGAATGTACTGTCTGAACTCAAATCCAAGATCAGGTAATCTCAACTGAATGCAGCTGGAAAAATTCCAGTTCCTATCAATGAAATGTTAATAAATTGCATTTTAGAAGGCTCTGTGTAAAGAGAATGTTAACTTCTTTCTTCCTTAAACACAAATTGGATCCATTTTACACAAAATATATTCACTGAAGATTTAGCTCCATTATGCTGCATCATGTCTAATATTCCATAAAGTATATTTTGCAAAGAACAATTTGTTTTCTAATATGCCTAATGGAATGTGATTTATGCTCCTAAACACAAATTGGTCAACACGCTCAAGATGCCTTTCTCTGCAAACAGTGAGAACTTGTTTTAAAAAGATTTTTCACTTGAACTGAAGCAAAAATTAGCTGAGCAAGTCCTCCTTGAGAAGTGCATAAAACCATGTATCCAGACGGCAGCAAACTTGACATTAAATGAATTTTAAATTTAAGGGGAAAATAACATATTTTATATGTCTAATAATTTATAAAGAAAAGGACATGGGTTTAAATTTTCCTTTTTGTGACAAACTGTAATTGTACCTTTGACACAGTCTAGTTTAAATTTATAGTTGCAATGAATGTAGCATCAGAGAAATAGGCCTGAAGGGCTCAGTTAAGTATTTATAGAGCTACTAGAATTATCTATATTCTGCTTTAAAATTTTGGAGTATACACACATTAAATTGTAACTTTATAACCTTTTCACTCTAGTGAGTAAGGTTTTAAGTTGTCACTCATAGCCTGATCTTTTTTATTACTTCAGTTCTTTCAAGTACTGGAAATGCTTGGCATTATTTACCACCAAAACTGACTTGCACTCATCAGTAGTTCTAAGATCTAAATCTAAAAGCAGGACTATTTAAATGTCAATTGAACCTAATGATCTAAGATTTTGGGGAAAAAAAAAAATAAAAATACAAGCACATAAAGAAACACGTTTCCAGGTATCAGGAAGAATAGATACAGAAACCAAAAACTATGGACCTTGTCTGAAATGCAGTGAAACAGGTGGAAAGACTTTTCCCTGCTTAAATGACCTTCAGTTTAGACTCCATCATACCTTCACATGGTGCTGGTTAGCCTTAGTAATGGCTTATCTAGGACTTAAGGGAGAGCCACCATAAAATCTAAAGTAAAAACCAGTTCTAAAGTGACGAGTAGTTGAAATAAAAAACCTTTTATTTCATATCTGTTCTGATTTGTAAAATTATAGAATGATCACTTACAGCTGCATTGTGTTTACAATACAATTTAAACAAAAATTTAACAGAATTTAAAAACCATGTGCCTTCTTTTTAAAATTTGTTCACATTTATCACTGTTGGAACATTAGATTACAAAATTCTTTTCTTATTTTGTATTTCTGCACATTTAGACTGAAGAACATGTAATTGTGCGTTAGCCCTATACTTTCTATGGGGAGTCATACTTGCTATTGTACTGTTTAACATTTTGATTAAAAGCTGTTAAATTTTTTTGCACCTTTAGAGACCACAGGCTCTCTTACCAAGCTGAGCTGATGCCACTGCATGCTCAAAAGTCCAGTTCTTTAGAGAAGGCATCAGACAAGAGCCTTGATTTTGTAACAAAAAAAAAAAAACAAAAAAAACAAAAAAAACAACCAAACAAAAAACAACCAAAAACCCAAAACCTCTGCTGTAAGACTTGAACTTAAATCTGTGCTACTTTAAGACCTGACTTAATGAAATGCTGACCAATGCCAAAGAGTGTCTCAGAGCATTCAATTCCCATCAGGTCCAGCCCCCTCAGTGAGACATGAACAACACACCAGAAAATGTCAAACACTTTCAGACTCAGGCATTTGCTCTGTATCCTCCTACGAGTAGATTAGTTCATCATCATGACAACTTGTGAACTTTTAATGTTCTACAAACATGATCCAAGGATTAAATCAAGGTCATTGTACTCATATCTGTTTTTATTCTAAACCACAGAAGATGTGAAGGCAGGTGGTACTAGGCACTCAGTTTAAACCACTCTGTCACTTGTCATTTGTATAATCTACTAATCCAAAGAAACTAATAGAATAGTGCAAGAAACATCCTCAATATATATTTGAAGTATCAGATGTTTTTCTTCATATATGATATGCACTTATGTAATAAATTTTAAAGCATAATAACCACAACCTGCAATAAAATCATTACAAAAAGAAATGGAATCAAACTACAAGGTATTTTCTTGCAAAGAAAATGTGAAGATCTTTCAACTACCCCATCTTTGAACCTGTATTGAGTCCAGACTGAAGGGAACTATAGCCTTAAATTTAATTTCTTTATGTTAAACCTGGTATAACCAATGCAGTAATGGAAGTAAATGAAAAAAAAGTAAATATGATCAAAGCAAAAGGTGTTTTGAAAGGAAAAGAAGAGCAACCAGTGTATCTTTAAGTGGAGGCAGAGTCAAATAAGGTGTAGTAAATAGCAGAAATTAATTTAATAACTTCCTATCAAACTGAATCCATAATGAAGGAAAGCCAACCAAATGAACGTTCAGCTACAAAAAATACATACATATGTGTGAAAGAAACAGCTGGTTCACATTTGTAGGTCTATCATTTACAAAACGCTTCATATACCTCTTTCGATACACAGAACTATTTAAATTCACATTCTAACATATATTATAAACATAATAATGGAAACATAGAATAGGGGAGAACAAATTGCTTTTCATTTTAACAGGCTAACAAATAGAAGAGACAAAACAAAAGCACCAGTGACTTTATATACAGAAAATTTCCTTGGTTCTACACATCTAAGAAACATCTACTCATAGAAATGCAACAAAGTGCAATAAACAGTGTGGTCTCGTCTGAGTCTATTTAGGATTGTAGTGTAGATTACAACTTAGAAGAGAGTTCTGACAAAGCAATCACTCAACATAAAACCACTCCCCTTGATCAAAGAAGTTTTGGAAACTGTTCGCAAATTCTCTCACAAATTACTCTGAAAATATGAAATGAATTCACGGTGATTAACGATTAACAATTAACTTAATCAAAATGGCAGGCCAAAAGTATTAAGAACCCCAACTATACATTTTCAATTTCAAATTGCAATTAAACTTGTATATTATGTTCTGCCTCTAAGAAACACAGCGTGCAACAGATTGGCTTCAATTTGCAGCAGGGAATAGCAATTGCTTCAGGTATGGAGCAAAGAGAGGGTGCAAGATAAAGGAATTTCTTGCCCCAAAAACCTGCCTGCTGAAAAATGCTGCAAAGTGGCCTCTGAACACTTGTGTGATCATCCAGCAGTAGCCAGTTTAAACATCGAGAGAAGAAAGGAATCCCTTTGCTGCTTATTGCAAAAGTAAAATCTTCTCCCACAAGAAATCTTGAAGCCAAAACCCTTCACTTGCTCAACCTCACTGATTAGGAAAGAGATAACAGAAATAATAATACTACACATTCGTATGCATGTGAGCCACCTGAAGCCCTGAAGAATTTCAGGTTTAATCCAAATCAGCAATTTCGTGCAGCACTGAACTCTTAAATGTAGGCTCATTCTTAACATTCCCCATGTCAGAAGCATTACATTTACTATCAGGTTTGGATGAGATATGTGCATGTTGATTGAATTAGGCAGATTAGTTACCTCCTGACAGCAAGAAGGAAAAAGAAAAGAGGAATGAGAGCTACCTTGTGCCACTGAACTGGCTGGCAGGTACCCAGATATGCCATGCTATCAGCAAGCCAGGAGTGTCATGTTGGATATCAGTAGTTAATAGTGAAAGAGCACAGGTCTGATGCAGAGTAATTCTAGGCAAGACATGTACTCATAGGAGCAGAAACTTTCATTTAGTAAAGCTCAGCATTAGGCAATACATCTACATTTTTTTTGTGAAAACAACTCCAAAACAACTTGAACAATAACACGCACAATCACAAGCTGCAGAAAGATTTATGATCATTCCAGGTTCAGCCTTATTTTGTAGCTGCCATATGAGATTTTATTTCTGGAGAGAAGCGGCATTGATAAAGAAGTTTAATTGTCTGTCAGCATGCCTTATGCTGCAGTTACTTCATTTACTTCAAGCCTGAATCTCATTACTACTTCAATTCTCCAGGTTCCCCTCCATCTCGAGGTGGGTGCTTAATTAGAGCAGCTCTGGTAATGCAAGCAAATACAGCATACTTTCACTTTTTTCTCCCCGTCATCCTGACAAATCTAATAGACTATTGATTTTCCATCCTCAAAGAGATCAGGCTCCACTTTTACCATTCAATCATGATATTAGCTGTCCATTAACTCTAATTCCTTGGCCTGACAGCTTGTGGACACCTCCAAGGCTGTTCAATCAGCCAGTCAACACCCAGACAACAATGCAATTACAAACCTCTTCTAGACCACAGCCCAGGTCTTAACCTTCCACTTTCTGTCACTTCCTGAGAAGTTTCCATTTCTTTTCTTGTATTTCTTATTTGTCAATTTAATAATACTATTGCTTATTTAATTACTGCACTTGAAAGTAAACACATTTCTGATGGACTGTATGATCGTATTATTCTCTGGCAAAACCACCACTTTTAAGTGAAATTATTCCTCCATCTCTGCTGCACCTGTAATGGCTTGAAACTAAAGCAAGTACCATAAACATTTGGTATTTATCAGAGGAAATAAATTTGTCAAATCTTGGAGCTCTCCATTAATATCAGCTGTGCAATTTATCCTGCCATTTCAAAAATCACAGTCAGGAATGATTAGTCCACTAAAAAGATCACTTAGTGCTTGGTGAAAGGAAAAGAAAGGTGATAATTTTATGGTTTCCTCTTGCTTATTAGCCAGTTCATTTTATGAAACTACAAGGAATGATCATGAATTCTCTGACAACTGTTCTTCCCTCCAATATTTTAGCATTAAAATGTAAATTTAGCTAAATTAACTCTACATTGATATATGATATATTGATATACCTGATCTTCACATACATTAAGCCCCAAGCAAGCTTTTTCTTTTCTTTTTTTTCTTTTTTTTTGTTTTTTTTTTAGCTGCTGACAATCATCAGTGCTTATCAGCCCACAGCATTTCTGCCAATTGCAAAATGAAGGCTCTAAGTATTTCACTCTGAGTTTTAATAGCTTGTAACAACTGTGGCATGAATGACCTCAGTTTGTTAAGCACAGCCATGCAATTTGGCACGAACACAAAGAAAACACTTGTAGCTTATGGGAACAACCTTATATATATAAAACGTGTATGGAAATGTAACTGCTCATGATAATCAGATCTATGGGAATGAAGCTTAAATGCTTTTTTGTTGTTGATATATATACAAATAGATTGACCTAAACACTCAGCTTTCCTTGGTTTTCTCTCTCATCACAATGAAAGACTCACTTTATATTCTTTAAAGCTTTTTGAGTGTGAGATTTTATGAGAAATGGGGCATTTTGGTATTCACTTCAGTTCTGCCTGCCACACGTGATTCAAATATTTTATAGCTGAAATTCTAACAGGTACATAATTCTGTATAATTCCACCTGTATAATGCCACCTTTAATTACTTGATGATTACTTTGCATGGCATTCTGACTGCATGTACTAGGGGATGCAGTCAAGCAACAGTGATCACTTAGGATAATATACATAATATGAGTGGAAATATTTTGGTTCTTTTTTGAGGGTACGTGCAGGTGTTTCAATGCAAATTATCATTTAGTTTTAATGAACAAATGACTGGTTTTACATACCTCATTTTGAATACAGGTCATTTTTTTTAAATGAATGTTTCATTTTAAACAATAGATACACTTTCATTTATTACTGCTAATAATGTTAATGAGAAACAAGAAAATAATAAGAAAAGCTAATACAATGCATATTCAGTTAATTGGTTCTGTAAAAAGATTTTCTGTTCTATCCCAGGGATCAAGGATGTAACTAATGCCACTTGTTACATTACACTTTATGCATCCTCTGATCAAGTATTTACTAGGTCTTCTAATCTGGCCAAATTAATACACCTCAAAGGACAGAGTTCATGTCCTCTATTAATTTCTCCCTAGGATTCTTCAAAAAAGAACTCTTAACCTAGCAAAGCACATTTCTCCACTGTGATGCAGAAAAATATGAACTGGGAAGAATGATACTGTCACAAGAAACCCATCTGTATTCTAATAAGTTGATTTTATCAAGGCATAGGATACTAATTTAGAAAATACCTGAACCCTATGTGTTAAGTATTTGACCAACTGCAAAATTACTGTCATCCCTAAACTGCACAGTAGGTCCACTGAGATATTAATAGTATTATAGCAGCTCCCTTAAACACCCCTCAGAGTAGACTGAATTTAAGACAATCATATGGTGCACTACATACAATTGGCAAAATTCAAAGACTTTATGTAAAATGATGGAAGTGCAACCTATTTACCCTCAAATTTTGATATATCGTTCACATCTCACAGCCTAGCTGAAAATAAACTGGGGCTATTTAATTTTTATAACATCTTCATCTACTCACATTCCCACAGATCTCAAAGGATCAGTTGTTAAGTAGGTCTGCAGGAGATATGTTCTTAAATTAAAAGCCAGTGTTTGCAGATATTATGACTTGATATCCGGTCCAGCACTCTACCCTCATTCATGGACTTTGTACAAGGGCAGAATTTGTGTTAAATGAGATTTGCCTCTCCATAATGCAACCAAACAGGAAATGGGCATGACATGTCATCTTTGATGACACTGTGTCTGTTTACTCCTAATAATTTAGCCTCTAAAACATTGCTATAATATCCTTGGTGAATTACACAAAGTTTGACTGTGTAATACATTAAAAATATATACCAGTGTAATCTCTCCATAATACTAACAACACAAAGTCCATACTTTACTTCCTATATAGATTCTTCTTTGTTCAAGAGACAGTTATAGTTTGAGAAGACTTAAACTTCCTCAGGAGTTAACTGATAAGCATTTTTCCACCAAGCATCTCTAACAACTCCTTCCACAGCTATAGGCTGAGCCACTGACCTGAATGTCTTGTAATTTTGAGTGCGTGTCTCTGCAGAAGTCTAAGCTTAGCCAGCCCAGGAGGCTCCATAATGACTGATTATTCCTTTTAGTGCAGCAAATTTGCCTGATTCACTGGTTTTGATTCTCTATTGCATGAAGGACATAATCAGCCAGTTTAGATAGCCTCCAAAACGTGATACCCTGCCTCTGGTGAAGAACTGCAGAACTATGGCTGAGTTAAAGTGGTTTCAGAAATAAATTGAATTAAAATATTAGGAATCAGACATGGAAGCAGTCCAGAAGAAATTTTGTATACAAAAATCAACTTCAACCAGAAAAAAAAAGTGAAGATCAATCTGTTTGGTCTGTTTGTACTACTCCAAAACAAGCTTTTATTTTAACAACCAGTAGGCTCTCTGCCAGCACTGGACCCTCTCTCGCAAGCATGCCTGTGATTATCTTCCTTCTCTCCTTCTCCTTTTTATTCCTTCTCCTTTTTAGCAGTTTCCCCCTTACTGATTTCCAGTTTGATCTTTAGATATTTCTTTCAGTTCCCTCTTTGGCATCATTTGATTTGTTCTTGCTGGACTAACCTAGGAACCTGACGTGTGCACTGTAGCCTGGTACAATCAAAGTAATCATAGCTGTTTGCTAAACACTGTGGGGGTTGATTGCAGTTAAGGCACTTGTAAGTGAACGTCTCAAGCAGGAACAAATTTAGGACTTTAAAATTTCCTTGTTTGCAATGGTGCATCAGTTCAGGCAAGAGAGACAGACAATGTTATGGTAGCAAAGGAGTTTGGAGAAAGGTGGAGAAAGCCTTGGCTCGCTTTCTGATCTAAGACTAAGATACTTAAATAAATATACAGAAATTAAAGGAAAAGGTGCCATTAGTTCTGGTATAGCTAATGCCTCTTTTTTTCTCATTAAATTCTGACTGGATCGTTGAATATAAAGGGCCCAGAAACTTCTATCTTTTTTCCAGGAGGACCTACCTCAGGACCAGAGAAAGGCTGTGTTGGCCAGCCAAAGAAAATCTGCTGACCAGATCTCTGACTAATCATTCCTTAGTAACCTTTACATCCACTGACATTATCTTTGCTCAGTCTTCAATCGGGACAGAAGATGGTGCCACCAATGCACTGTTTTATCTGCAACAAATTAAACAGGACCATACAAACACAATTTCATTGAAACTGCTATGATGACCTACAGATACGGGAAAAGATTTTGTAACAGAGACGTAATTTCAAGCAGTAATGATATTAGCTTGCCAACAGATCTACTCAATATGCAACTCATTCAAGTAATTTAAAAAGTCACTGTTCTTTGATTTATGTAACAATAGCCTTATGTCCACTTATACAGGTTTTAGTATACATTTATAATCAGCCTTCAGCCTGATTCAGTAGTCTTTATGCAGATTCAATAGTGCTTCCTTGAGCAGGCACAAACTCAACAGGACTACAGGGGTGCTTAAAGACTACCAAAATGAGCTAACGTTAAAAAAAGCAAACAAAAAACCCAACAGAAAAACCCTAACACCAGAGATAAGTCTTCACTGAAAGAAGCAAATGTGTAATTAAAGTTACATTCTCATCCAGAGACTGAAAAAATTAAAAGGAGGGACTGTTCTAAATAAGGCATTCTATTTCTAAAAACTTGCACATAATCCTTTCTCATCTGCTGACCTTACCATAGGGAAAAATGCTGTATCTCTCTTAATAAAAATTACATATCTCATTTGCAGTTTTACATTTCGTTTCATCTGGAAGCTTTTTCATCTATTCCCTGTAAGTGGAACTCCTTTAGACCTTTAATTAGGCGGTGTTGCCTTGACCACTATAGCTTAGATTTAGTTTAGTAGTCTAACTCTAAAATGGCCACTTGTGTATTTGTGCTCTAATATTGACACTACAAATTTGTCTCAGAATTTGTTAGTGTTTTAAAGTATTGGGGGTTTTCTTCACCTTGTTCCAGTTCACTTGGTTTTTTTTTTTCTAAGAAGGCCAACAGCTTTCTTTGATGAACCTTGATTTTATCGTCTCAGACTTCACCACTGCCTCTTTTGAATGACACTGGAAACGTTGGTTAACAAAGTACAGAGAGTTCACTTCCATCTTCTGCAATGTGCCATTTCACACATCTCAGGACACATTTCTGAATTAGCATTGCTACAGGTTACAATGGTGACTTGTTGATGCAATTTATCTACTGAATATTTCATGTATTTTTGGTACTATCAATTATAAGATTTTAATGAATTGTTTACAGGTATTATCTCAAAGACCAGTGAATAATTTGATCTTTCTGTGAATGCATTCAGAGTTAAAATAACAAACAAACCAAAAACCCAATAAATACATAGAAGATATCTCCCAACAGAAGATATCTTCTGATTTCTGGTTTACTTGAGGGTGGCAATTTGGGGTCATATTTTAATGTCGATCCCTAACTTAGGGCACTTCTACTTCTTAGTGCACTTTGGTTTGAATTTTCATTTGTATGCAAATAAGACCCTGATTTATGGCACTAGTAAAGATATTACTCAACGACTCCTGTTTTTCAAAATTGCTTTCAGGGTATATAAAATTAGATAAGCAACAATTTTCTCTGAGCCTGCACACTGTCAAAATCCGGTAGAGTATTAAAGCACCACCTAGGTTTTTCTAAAAAAAAAAAAATTAAAAAAAAAATAATATAAAAATCCAAGGCTTTTGAAAGAGTTTACTATTTTCAAAATATGAAGAAATATATTTATTCTTTAAAAAGCTTGATCTCTGATTATCTGGTTCTCTGGTATAATAGAAGCTGCCCAGGCTCTTCATTCACACTGTTCTTCCAAAAGACTAAGGGATTTGTAGTAATACTTGAAACTCACACCTGGGTTTTATTGAAGTTCAGTCATTGGTAACAAAACTACACCTACAAACTAAAGAAATTAAATGGAAACAATAAGTAGGAATAATAATATAACTGTTCCTCAACAAAAAACACATTTCAAAATTATTTTTTCAACACAACCAAAGTTAATTTTACAGTTTTCTTTATGTTAAAACAACCATGACATGACCTGATAAATGATAAGTCTACTGAAGAAACTATAGTTTTTATGTCTACTGAAGAAACTATAGTTTTTATGTGAATCACCATTTTCCATAACAACTTCTCTACCTTTATAAATTACTTGGAAAAGTGTAAGAATCAATGTCTCAGTGTTGTTTTACAATATTTAAGTTTATACTGCACCCATTACCTATCTATGACGATTAGATAGGTAATTGTCTGGCTGCTTACTCATTAAACCCAAAGGAAAGGGAAAGGAACAGTAGGGAGGGCAGCACAAGTGCATCTGCTAAGGAATTTTCTTATATTGTCCTTCCATACTGGAAGGACCTTGAAGGGGTCTCAGGTCTGCTGGTCTGACATACTCATTAATTAGAAATTAAAATAATCTTTTCATGCACATACATGGTGTGGTGTGATTCACAGAACCTTATTTTATCTGTCACATTATCTCTGGATGAAGAAATGCTGTCATTAGTTAGATGACTGCACTTTAGATAAAATGACTGGGCAATCATTAATTGCAGCTCAAGGCTCAATTTTCTCATGGCTACCCTGCTGTACAGAAGGCAGAAGATGGAAACTATGTCACCATCAAAACTGCCACCCCTGCTCCAGTTCTGGTGATTTCTGTGCCTGTGGAAGAGCAACAGAAAAGAGAGGTGGGAAAGAGCACCAGGAAAACAGTAGCTCTGTCCAGCAGAAAATGGGAAATGCAAGAGCGAGAGAATCTGTCCATCTGAAGCTCTGTAGGTGGGCATCAGTTTCTTTCATTGCTCATGCTACCCATAGTTTTTATCACATCACTTAACAGACTGATACACAGCCCAGATGCTGAAACTGTGTGATCTAATTATGCAGAGCATTATGTTTTGAAATGAGCAATTTATATTGGAAAATGCAGACTGAAAATACTCTCATTTCAACACTCTTCTAAATACAAGCCAGTCATTTATTGTGTATATGGTGTTCCTTTTTATGACAAATAATTCTTGTACTTAATCTTTTTTTTTTTTTTTTTTTGGTTCAGATTTCCCCAGGGCAACAATCAAATTAATATGCTCCTTATGGGAAAACACATGTTGGTAATAACACTGTAGACAAATTAGGTAGATAACCTGGAATCACAGTCAAAAGTAATCAGATCAGTGCTGAGTTCTACATCAGAAAATGGTAAGTTTTGCCTTCCATAATATTTCTAAATTAGGTTTCCCTGTATGACCTGAATAAAATATTGCAGAAAACATTATACAGAGCACCTTTACTAGTGAAGAGATATTTGCTGAATAGAGAAAGAATACATTTTCAGGTTTAACTTCCAAATTTACCATCGGAAGTGGGAAGTCTCAAGAGGGGAATCTTTTTCTGAGTTACAAACCAGACCTAGCGCTAGAAACGTATAGAATTAGGAATGCATAAATGGTATATCTTCACCTCCACCAATGCCTTTAAACTATAGTCAGAAACATGTCTATCTGTTAACCAATGTAGTTTTCACCTTGAGCCACGGATAGCTGAGCCACAGAACAGTAAACCATGCTGCTTCCAGTCAGCCTACATTTCCTGTGCTCTGTTATAACCTATAGCTACAACCCCCGCTCCACTCCAAATAAATCCTCCTCTATTTTGTACTTAGAGTCTCTAGACATCTAAGACAGTTATGCTTTCCCTCCCTTATATATTTACAGCCAGATTCTTCTTTCTTTACAACAGTGTAAATCTAGAGCCACTCCAATGAAATCGGCACATTTGTGCTGATGTAAAAGAGGCATTAGACGTACACCAGCCCATTGTTCTGATTATGTTAAAAGAAATATCTGTTCTGGCCAGACATCAGATGAACACAAAACACCTCCTTCAATATTAGATATTGTTAGAAGTAATTCAAAGGTTGCTGATTATCTCTCACTTTTATGTCACTATAAGCTACCTATGCAATATATACTTCCTTCCTTAGCCTTCTGAATAGATTGAAAATCTTTTGTTCACATGAATGTATTTGCCAAGACAGATACAGAGAAATGACTGAACAAAGTATGAATTAACTCAGTATCTTATTTTATAATTAAGTGCCATCTAACATGATCCATTTACACAGGGAAAATATTTCATGGTACAAGTGGGTACTAGCAAGATTATGAAGATCTGAATATGTATATTTATAGAGAGAAGAGAATTTCTTCTATACTTTCAAGTCCAGAAAAATATGATGGTGTAAAAGATAAGTCTCAAATTGAAAGAGTGGCAATTGCCAACCATGATGGAAAGCTTTTTGGCCTCTACTGCCACATCTTCACGACCAACAAGAACCTCTGAGAAACAAGAGGTCCTCAAACCACATTTTACAACTTATCACATTAAATCACACCATCCCAACATTGTACATTATACTGCTTCTAAAACTAGCAGAACAAAAATATCTCACAAACAATTGCATTATGTATAAAATAAAGAAACTGCATTTTAAGAAATCCTTATAACCTGGCTGTCTTAGTATATGACACCTTACAGCACCTTTAAATAAGCATTTGGGAAAAGTAATCTAAGTAAATGGTTTTAAAGACAGGTTATTTATTTATTACACAAGACGCAACTTCTCACATTATTGCCTCAAGTAAAATGAATGTTGATAATGCTCCCGTCTCTGAAACTGAACACATTTATATTAAAAATGTAGAAAGTACAGTATACACTGAGGTGCAATCTATTGACTATGTCAGTAATAGTAGCTTTTTCATTTTTCCCCTTGTAATAGAAGTCATTGCTTGCATTCAGAATGTATTGTCAAGCTTTATTAATCTCAGCACAGAGGCCGTCCTGGGCCTTGAAAGCTATTGACTTTTTTAAAGAGATGGTATTTTTTTCTATGGCCTACTTGAGGTCTATTTCAGATCTGTCTTTAAAAAGAACCTCAAATTATAGGACAACTTAAACAACGCTTAGTGATCAGTGATGTGTTTAAAGTTTCTTCCTTGAAAAATGAATTATAATATTTTCAATTTTTAAAAAATTTTTCTTTGCAGGTTGGCAATCACATTATAAGATGCTTCTTTGTCTCATTATTCTCAGATGAAAACTGATTATTAGACACTGAAGGTGATATTCTGAGCAGAGCTGAATGCATGATCTAGAGAAAGGCTTGAAAAACATCCCTTTTTGAGCTCTGTAGGAAGAGTAGTCATTCTGGTGTCTTAATTCCAGAGCCGAAATTCCAACCTTAGTGACATCATCAAGATTTTTGTTATCTAGAGGGTTGTTTGTTTGGGGTTTTTTTTAACCTATGAGGGGATACAGGAAATATTTATGCTACAGGCAACCTTAACATGATTCTGAAGCTGCAACGCCAGATAAGCCTGTACGTATTGAGGAAGGGCAGGAGCTGTTACAAGGTATAATATCTGTATAGTAAGTTTTTGCATTTGTTTTTTCTCTAAGGGGTACAATGCAATGGTGTAGTAACTCCTCAGCAGTCATCATTTAGATTCAGATTTATCATAAACATAATTCCTCTCATTATTTTGCAGCATCAATGTAGTAATATTCTTATAGTGGATGGCCGCATTACTTGACAATTAACTGTTGGGGGTTAGAAGACAAAAGATCAAGGCCTTATAACCATTTCAAATACTGTTGCCTTCTGACATGCCCCTGACCTACCTGCATCCTTGTTTCTGCATCTGTTTCAAAAATAACTTTGTGAAGTGATTTGCATGAAAGATCTTGTGCAACTCTTATTGTCATAAGTGAGGACCAAATATGAACATATATTACTGCAATACAAGATTTTATACATGTGAGGCTTGAATTCAAAACCATTAATAGTAATATAGAGTGGTAAAGACACTGAGATATGAAAGCAATTGTTTTTGTGGCAAATGTTGATGGTCTGAATTCCTTGTATTTGGCTGGACTATATGCTTCTATTTCATGCTGTCTTTGGAGAAACAGTATAAATATTTTGCACCTTTACTAAGACAGCAAAAATTTTCTGAAGAGCAATTTTTCTGGCTTTACATTCAGGTGGCATAGATAGGGTTATCAACTTGTTCTTTTCTACTTGGATATAAAATAAAATCACTACAGAACTAGATACTTTCTGCTGAAACTTGGTTCATGTGAAAGCTTTATAGTTTGCGTGTAGCAAGTTAGTAGCAACACTGAACAAGATTTCAGTTGGCAACTTTCAGTTATTAAGTGTTGTTGGAAATAAAAAAAGCAACTTCAATAGCAAAGTACTGAGACTTAAGTCTTGCAAGCAACGTGCAAAAGATGAGATATAAACCAGATACAACTAATGAAATAAAAGCCAGTTCAAGTTCTCTGTGATTTACAATTGAAATTTGATAAGCCAGCAAGTGCTTATACAATAATTTTGTGATTTTTTTTTAACCTTGATTTTAAAGTTTTCTTCTAAAAAGATTAAGATAGTTTCAAAAATTTAATTGCAAGAATCTAATTCAAAGAAATATGATAGAAAGCTACTATTGTGTCTTAGTGTAAAGTTGGCTAATTGGAAGAACTCTTTGCAGGATAAAATAATATTATGTCATTAAACTAGAAGACAATGACTTATTATTAAGTTGGCAGCTTCCCATTTCATACATTTATTTGTGATTACTTTGGGGGTTAATGTTGCTGAGTGAGTTCAATCAACTTATTTTCCAGGAATGCGCTTTAACTTTCTTACATCATTGTTTGATGGCACTAAAGATATGCAATGAGTTACTATAACCTATTTATTATATTCCAGTTTTTAACCTATTTGATTTATGATACATATGATATATAGCTCAAATATTGCCATAGTTTACTATATAATAAATTTTCTTTTAAGCTGGAACTCCCAAGAAGTACATAGGAGTTTTGTGTTCTGTTTTCTTCTTGAAAATAAAAGGTATCCTTTACTAGACCTCTGGCCTCTGAAAACATTTCTTCCACATGAATTGCAAAATCAGACCTTAAATAAATGTGTTGAGTAGCCTTTGAGAATAATTTGTGTTTTTTTCAAAATGGGCTCACACACACAAAAACAGATGCCTTTTTGCATTTACAGAGTAAGTGTACTTTGTCTGTTTAATATAGGGAATTGTGGAAGTCAGCAAGAATTTTTTTTATTCCAAAGAACTGTAGAACTGAATAAATTTTGGATAATTTGACAATTCAAGTAATCAAGACACTCCTCCATATATTCAGTTCCTTCCAGACTGAAGTACATGATGACAATATCCTGTTATACTGCTTTATAAGATGTTGGGAAAAAAATAAGATTCTAGGAAGGACTTGGAGCATTAAATGGGCCGCTAACAGGCCTTAACAACAGACATCGATGGGATGACATTTTGGTATCTTAATTTTGTCCACAGCAATTCTTAATTCTCTTAATTTATAATTTCTTTTACTTTTAAATTTGCAGAATCAGTATTAGTAAATATGGCATATATTGATTAAACCTACTTTGAAAGCACCAAAATACACCATTTATGGAAACAATACACTTTTTGCACATAAAATATGAAAAATTAAATCTAGGACAACTGATTTTTGTTAATCAGTCTAACCAGTCCCTAAATAATCAGATCTTGAAGAAAAATAGCATAGTTGCTCAGTGTCTATGGATGATATAGTCATGCTTTACACCAGAGAAGATAAGCCCAAAGCATCCAAAGTTATGTAGCATAACTAGTAAGTTCATCCTCTAATAAAGTAATTTCTCTTCTATGGCCTATTTTGTTCTGCAGGGTGAATTTCAGACCAGTAGTTGTGTCTTTAGCTAGAAGTTTTACAGCTCCACGTTCTACAATCTTACATCTCTCTCACGTCTGTTCATTATGAAGTGTTGTGTAATAGGCTAGAAATACACATATATACACACATGTGCACACATATTTATGTATAAATTCAAACACATCCTCCATTCTATTTTGCCAGACATACTAACAGTTTAGTAAATTTTGTCATTTTAATGACAGCAATAGAATAAGGAAACTTATTATAAGAATACTGTAATTCTTACATATTCCCATTGAAATGAATTCCTATGACACTGGTGCTTACTTATAAATACTGAACTTTTTCCACATTCAGTTTGTGAAGCAATTTTGCATTAAGCAACTGTATATAGTAATCAAGGCAGACTTATGCATGTGATGATAGGTGATGGAAATTTGTAATCAATAATAGGGCGGGCAAAAAGGCATAGGCCTAGCCAGGCATACGAAGGAAGTGTAAGAACATATACTGGGCTTCAACAGCTAATGAAGGAACAATTTCTTATTCTTCAGTACAGTGTCTGAATAAAAAAAAAATAAGAAGAATTTGGATTTTACTGTGAACCACGTTAAGAGAACCCTCATTCAATCTAGTACTGCTTTGTGTAGACACTCACACTGTTGTTTTGCCCTTGAAGACATGTAGGCAAGCTGCAAACTTTCAGATTTTGAAAGACATCCTTGTCCATGCTAAATATAATTGGATGTCCCTTTTAATGGGTACACTATAGAGATTTCAGATTAAAAAAAAGTTGAAGGTGAAGTTTTTGTGATAGAATCCAGAGATAAAATTGAGAAAACAACTCTGGAAATAGGTAGATAAAGGCAAGTGAAGAGATAATAATTGAACTTAATTTGCTACTTGAGATTTGCACAGGCATAATCAGCTCAAACAGGACTTTACAAAAGGACTAAACACTAAATGGCTCTAATGTTATTCCATAGGATAAAGGCAGAGCTTATGATAAAAGCATTGTCTTCTACTAGATGCTGTGCAGATGAAATATTATCTGTCCACTAGTATAAGCAGTAAGCCTAGAACCCTCTTTGAACCCTGAAGAACAAAAGTAATTTGCAGAGAGAATGGGGTGATGTCCTTAGGAGAAACTAACAGCAGAAATTACTGCAGAGAACAAATGTGCTACACAAACCATTTCCTGTAAATAAAGGGAAAACAAAGGAATTCTTCGACACCAGTTCACTCTTTGAATTACTGAAAAAATATTGCTAGGGGAGGAGGGTGGTGTGTTAAAGTGATTACCTGATATCAAGTATTATTAGGTGCAGAAGAAGGATATAGAATAGTGTCTTCAGTTTAGCACAGGTTGATTCTTACAAGCACACATGAATGATTTGATCCAAAAGGAACAAAGCGAGGACTAATGGCCTAATCAATTAAAAATTTAAAATGTTTTTCTATTGTTTGAGAAGCAAACTAGTCGACTATATATGATAGTCCTATAATCAGGTATTCTAATTTTAACTACTTTCCTCCTTAGGTAATAAAAACTGCTATCAAAGATTTTTTGACAGTCAAGAAGTTGTCCCTGCCAAGTGTTGAGGGTCTTGTGTCTGATGGCTTGAGCCCTGTCAATGCGAGATACTGAGTGTTTCATCTTGGGAAGAAGCTGCCTGGTACCTGGCAGCCCTCAAACCCTGTCTTTTGCTGGCAACATCTATCACAGCACTGCACTGGCCACAGGGTGGTGGGAGAAATAAAAGGGAATATAAGACAGGAGAAATAGATAGTTTAATAGCCAATACTTCTGGCATGTAAACTGTCTAGTCTGTAACATTTGTTAAATGCCATTGCAAACTGCATCTTTTTTGCCATAGAGCTAAAATTTTGGTATGACCAATGAGTTCAATGTTTGTTTTTTCTTAAAAATAAGAGCTTGGGATTACAGTTCTTCCTCCTTTTCTTCCAGCAAGGTAGAAGATGCTAATGTAAAAAGGCAGAACAAATGGGCTCTTTATTTTGCAGGATAAAGAGCATTTGAACTCCATCAGTGGCTCTTTGACTGCCTTCAAAGCTTGTCTCTGACTAAATTAAAGCCTCTGCTCGCTTCTGATTTGTATTACACTGTACGCTTTCCATTGCACTAGCAGCTAGATACATGTAATAAATTGTTACCTTACAATAATACAGCCAATGAAAAAAATGAAAATTAAGATTTACAAAGGGCTATGTTCTCACTCGATGCAAAGTAGTGTAGTTCCTCTAAAATCAATTTTTATTATGCCACTTTACAGTGGCTCAGAATCTTCCCCTTAATTCAGTGAGCTAGTTCAGAGAGAAAAGTCTTAACCTTACCCTGTATAACCAGAATAGCACATTTTGAGGTCACTGATAACATGAAATAGTTTAACTGGAATTAAAGCGATTTTGTGAAGTTAGCAAAGCACAACTCAGCAGATGAACCAGCAAAACTGGCCCCAAAGCAGGACACCATTGATTTTGATCTCACTTAAATTAAGAGGCACTCTTGTGAAATCTGTGAGGTTATCTGGGTAGAAAAAAAACCCAATCTCAACAATAGAGAGGAGAGCAGAAAAGCGTATAGAATGCATTTACATGGCTATACTCCTGATGTATTGGCATTTTTTCAACATAACATGACAGTAACTGGTTAACATCTAAGCATTTGCATGTGGGGAGCTGGAAGGCTAACATGTGCCATTAAAATAAAAATGTACATTTACTTCCCCTTTCCCAACTGCTCTCGCTGCAAGGCTGCCCCTGCACTCCTCCTGAGTGACCAAGTGTTGTAGATGTTGGAAGATCTTGCTGCAAGAACAGAGAGAAGTGGCCTGACTTTTAGTCGAGGTCTTTTAGATATGACAAGGGAGTAAACGGTGTTAGTTTATCCCATATTCTTCCTGCACATAACTGTAAAGTGATAGTTAATTGATTGGCATCATTGAACTAAAAAGAAAGAATTTGCATTTTGTTCCTTTATATCAGAATTACATTCATTCTACTCATATTGGCATCATCCCAGTTTTTGCCGAGGTTGTACTACAGCTAATAAGTTTTGGAAATGCTTTAAAATTTCTCATTGATTTTCATTAAAGAAATCCAAATATGAACTCAGAAGAAGCTCCCTAATGAAAACTAAAACAATAAGCTTGGCATGCTGGAATGTTTTCTTTTAAGTCAGGGTAGTTTACCTTGTCTTCACTATTTAGAAAATGAGAAAATATTTCACTGAGATGAGCCTCACTGGAGATAATATTTCTACAGCAAGACCAAGTGTCCTTAGTGATGAGAATATCCATGAAAGAACTCACCCACAAGTGCAAGGCTGCTCCCAACAATTTGAATTTTCAAGAGGGTGAAGACAGAAAGCAGAGATGAACGTTCTTTTGCACTCATTGGAAATAAAGCTAGATTGCTAGAACTGGAACAATAAAATCCATAAAACCCCCGGTACAATCAGGAATGCAGGATAAAGTTGTTCTACATTTGCCATAAACTTGGATGTTGGTTTAGTTATTTAATGAAAAAAAAAACAAAAACCAAAAACAACCTTCAGCTGCCTACATTCATGGTTTGGCTAGAAATTAAGGTTTATTATATAATTTATAATCAGGACATTTACTGATTAAATAATAAAATCTAATTTCTTAAAGAGAAATCCCACTAATCCTATGGGTTTGGGATTTCAGCTGGAGAGCAGGATTTGGATGTCTACCCTTTTTTCAGGCTCTGCAAATTACCCTTCCCCACCTCCAGCTGCTGATCTGAAAGACTGGGAGTCTTCCCTAACTCCTGCGTCATATTTGACTTTCTAGGTGCAGTGTCCTCGATACCTGGGTGTATCTTGAACAGTGCTATGCACTCATGCTCCTGAAACTGGAACCTGGCCCACAGGTCCACACGTTAGGATCTGGACACACCACAGAGATGCAACAAACTGGATAATGACCTGTGGCTGGTGATCACGTATAGTCTTATTCTTTCCTCTGCTTAGTATGTCTCTGTGTTTTAAGGGGTTTTCTTTTTCCTCTGCTATGTTGGTCTAGAAGGAAGCGTTTCTACAGGCTGCCTGCCAACAGAGCTTGATAAACCATGGACAAGCTATTACGTCTAACCATGTGTCCCTACAGCAGATCAAACACAAATTCTCCCAAAGCTCTCTGCACTGTTCCTCCATCCGCCTCATTCACTTAATAGTACTTTCAAAATGTTACAAATTTCATGTCTTACTGCTCATAAAGCCCAATAAAAGAAATAGTAGTTATCTCCCAACAACCATGGCTGAATCCTCTTTATCCCTGCAAAGTATATTTCAATTTGCATTTTAAAGTGAATGTTTTGTTCCTAATGATGGCAGGCTAATAATGCTGAATGTTTATTTTTCAGGTAAAGCCCTAAAAGTGTAACCAAAATGTCTTTTTTAAGGCCTTTATTTTGCAATCTTAAAAAAAAGGGAGAGTGTTTCTGTTGGGTAAAGACCAATACACCCACAGCCTTCAGCAGCCTGCAGTTCTCTGAACTACTAATAAACAAATAAATGGTTTGGGGTTGTTTGGTTTTTGTTGGTTTCCCCCCCCCACACACAGTGTCATCTCAATATATGTAAAACCATGAAGAGCCATCAAAAATAAATTACTTTGGCTCCTATAAAATCTATACTAAAAACATTTCAAATTAGAAGGCTCTACCTCAGCTCAAACCTGCTCACATCACCCATGAATGTAAGTAAGGAAAATGTGTATTTTGATCAAGATGTCAGTCTGATCGGTTACATCTCCAGCTGTCTAAATTGATTAATAGTCTATTTTAGGGAAAATTTGCAGCTTAAAAGTTGCAACTGATAGTTTACAGTGTTCTGAAGGCTGATGGTTGCCAGCTCTAGGACTTCTTACTGTTAAGGGTCATTGCACCAGCATGTTTGTACATCTTTTGTGACATTTTGTCACACAGCACTGAATAACTGGCTGTATGTATGTGAACAGACATATAATCTTTTGCTTATAAGTTAAAAAAAAAAATTATCTTCTTGAGTTCTGTCAGTCACAGAAGAAAAGAGCGTAATTTATACCCAAGTGCCTCAAGCATTGCAAAATTACTACTCCCCTTCCCTCTCATTTTCTAAGCAGATTCCGTGATATATTGAAGCTCGGCCATAAACAGGGCTCCTTTGTGTGATTACTGCAGGCTGCTGAGTGCTGTGCACCTGAACAACGTAAACTCACTCTAACAATGCATCAGATGTCAGGATGGAAACTTATCTCTGTACACTCACTGGCTGTTTCCCTTGAACGTTCCACTAGCAATTGCATGAAATGTTTTCTCTGAAGTCACTGAGGCCACAATTGCCGAGTGGTCTTACTGAAAACTAGAAAAGAAAGTGCTAAATACAAACTTTTCAAGGATGTAATCCCTTCTAGTTCAAGTTCAGCCCATACTGAAGAGCTTTACTAGGTTTGGGTACAAGGTTCACACCAGCCTGCAGGATTCAGCTGAAGGTTTTTTTATGCAGTAAGGAGGAACATGTGGTGCCTCTTTGTCTTACAGGGCACACACACACACAGATAAGTGGACTATTGAAAATTAATGGAATACATTTCATTTGACTTTCAGCTTCAGTGTGTCACTGAAATCCTATGAAATAAGGTTTTCATTTCCATAACTCTCCAAAGATTAAGTCTTTCCCACAGTTCCACGCAGTCTGTTATTACTATATTGTGACTTACTTTCACCACAACATCATTTAGAAGTCTCAGTCAGGTTAACTTAGTAGCAGGTGCTGTTCAGTCAGATTTTCCCCACATAAATTGATATCTTTGTTATAATCCAAATAACAAGGGAATAAAACAAAGGAGAACTGAGAGAGACAAACTAAAAAATGTTCTAGAAAATTTTCCGTATAGCTAAGTGCTGATCTCACACTTGGAGGGTTATTATTTACAAGGTTTATAAGTAATTTTAAATAAACTTTTAGAGGCAAAATACAGTGTTATCCACCTTCATCAGGTAAGAGAGCAGTAACAAGGGAAGAAAAGATAAAGAAATGGGGTAGGAAAAAGGAGGAAGCACTCTCTTTTAGTTATGAGGAATTCAGCTTGTGTAGGACCTCTGGAGTTGTTGGGATGTTAGTTTGGACAGATGACAGGATGATAGATAGGGTTTTGATTCATCATTGTAGAATTGGTTATTTAAGTTAGTTGCAAATGAAACCAAGCCCACTGTTAGGCACAGTGGGAAAAGAGAAAGCATCTGGGACATAGCTGTAAGGAACACTTACAGAAAACAGGATGGCATCAAAGAAAGAGTTCCTGAGAAGCAGTCTAAAAGAACACCAAGAGAAAGAGAAGGAAAAAGAAGAAAGAGCCAGGTGCCTTGACAACTCTCAATGGTCCAAGGTAAGAACAAAGAACTAAAGAACTAATCCTGAGGTGTGCCTAGGAAAGTATCAAAATGTTTTAATTTAAGGAAACATGGAATTGGCATTTAGTCCAGAGCTCCAGAAGAGAAGTCCTAGATAACATTGAGAAACATACTGTCCATGCGCTCAAGACAAAAAGAGGAAGGTGGGAAAGGTGTGAGAAGTAACCTAGCATGTGTTCATGCACCTGCTCTGTCTTTGTTTGGTGTTCACACACCTTCTTCAATCAGCAAGACTGCCAGAATTAAGTACACAGCTCCGAGAAAAGCACCCTCTTGTTTTTGCTGTAAATTCAGCAAGGAAATAAGTGTAAAATTTTTCCCCTGTAATAGCTTCTAGAAAAAGAATGATGTTTCAAACAGATGTTTATGTAGGGTTTTGCAAATATTGCTATTTACAGTCTGGGATGCACTTGAAACTATAAGACAAGTCACAATTTGGGTCTAGGATCCTTGAAATGATATTTTTAAAATGTTCCTCCCAACTCTCATAATGCTATTTTCAGAGGTAGCATTAGCTGCATGTAGATAGCGGCATGTAGTGCTCTGCCTGTTAACAACAAAGTACATATGAAATATTCTAGCCTGATTTGATAAATTAGAAAGCAAAGTAAACTAGACAGGTAAATAAAA
Source organism: Antrostomus carolinensis (assembly GCF_000700745.2). Taxonomy (NCBI): domain Eukaryota; kingdom Metazoa; phylum Chordata; class Aves; order Caprimulgiformes; family Caprimulgidae; genus Antrostomus; species Antrostomus carolinensis. The sequence goes on along the minus strand of NW_010310070.1, from coordinate 23,337 downwards.
GTAATAAACCAGTTTTAATTGGTTAAGTAACCATGTAGAAATTCAGTGGCAGCAGCAAAGGTATAAAATACAGTAACTTTGGTTTTGGTGTTGTAAGTATCTCTGATGCTGTTCAGCCACAGTAATTTCAGATACCGTAGGGAAGCCGGTACTTCATTGCTATGAATGTAGAAATCATTACCACATCTCATTCTATACCCTTAAATAAAATATGTAATATAGATAACTGACATCCTGAACATAGCACAAAGGTGATTAAATAGCAGCTACTCAAGAAATATTGCAGATGGGGCCCAAAAGGCATTTTTATTTTTCTTCTGGCCAAGATAATAAGCAGCCTGATGAACCCATCTCACAGCAATGCACTGTTAAATTTCAATAGGAATGATGACAAGCCATCATAAATAAAAACATCCATTTGCAAGAGCTTCCTACCAAACAAGGGCCAGGTAAGGCACTTTGCTTGTGTGAGTATTTGCAGCTAAGGTCCTTCTCCTTCCACACTACGACAAAACTTCAACGGACAGTTAGCACTGGCCCGAAGAAGTAGATGTTCTCAAAGCTCAGTAACCTCCTGAAGGCCACCAGAAGAGACAGTAAAGTTAAAGCTATTAAATTACATTAAATGTAACACCAAACCGTTCTGAATCTCTCAGAAGAAATACATTATGAACAGCAGTATGGATGGGCTGGGCGCAGAAGGTGGGTATCCCGAGGAGCACGAGTGTGATGGGAAATACAATGAGTAACTCCAATAGTTATTGGCTCATTAACAATGCCCTACAGGAAAGAATTTTCTGTCTAATAATAGAAGTAGCACAAGCACCGATTCTCAATATGATCTGAAGCCTGTTTAATTCAACTGCTTTGGGAGTAGGGCTCTTGATTTTTCCCTTTCTCTGTCACTTACATAATTTGGGCACTGAAGTGCTAACTCTATTATATGGCTCAACATCAAAATGGAGACTTTTTTTCAAGCTTCATTAACATACTGTTGCAAAAATTGGCCTCAACAGAAGCTCAGTCATTTTCCAAGACACAATCTCTAACATAATATGTTGCTGAAAATAGTAAGATGTATTTTTGAAAAGGAAAAACAAGATTCCAAAATATTGTGTATGATTCAAAATGGAGAACGCGGCACAGACCAGAACTCGACAACATCATTTGTCAGAATAGTATTCCATTTGGGCTACTATGCTATGTTTAACACTAGCCATAGCGCTGCAAGTTCATCACCACCAGTGCTTTGCAAAAAATGGGCTGAGAAAACAGTCCATATTTTGCCTAGTCAGGTCAGCAACAGCTTCCAGAGATTTAAACTGGTAAAGCAGTATATAGCTGTCTCTTTCTTTCTGAATTTCATATTAATGATTTTTTTTTTCCCAGTCTATCCTAAACAGAGTCTATAGAGGATATAGGCACAAACAACAAGATTTCTTTGTGATGGTGAGAGGCTTCTACACCAGGTGTACACCAACACCATAATACATTCTTCACCTCTTCTTTCTTGAAATAACTGATAAACATATATGACTTAAACTGGAACCTATGACTGTACTAAAACATAACCATTATAGTACTAGATCACATTTGACCATGTGCCCTACCATACCTCAAATTTGTCCATCCCAACATATTGAACCAAATTTAAAAGTATATGGTTACTATGAGAACAATGTTTCTGCATCCTACAAAATTCTGAATGCATCTGCTTTCATGGCAAACAAAGTATGCATTAATAAACTACATTTTCTAAACCACAGGTATTACAAATATCAATCTAATACAAAAAACAGGAAAAATAAATTATCTGCAATTTCAAAACAAGCATCTTCTGATTATTGAACTCAAGCAAATGTTTCTGTCTTACAAACAAGAGCTTATACTTCATGTTTCCACGTAGCCCTGAATATGCACGCCAAGTGTTTTTCTTTAGGTACGAGTCACATTTTTAATAAAAGAAGAAAAAGCAATCAAAAAACAGTTTTGATTTTTCAGTGGTTCTAGGTGACTGTGAGAAACCAATTGAAAATAGATTATATGTATTCTAAACAGTCCAAAGCACAGCTGTTTATTATTAATTTTTATCCTGAAGGTCCTATTTTTGGCAACATATCTTATTTTTCATAGGTGTTTGCATTCTTCAGCAATGAAACAACTTCACTATCAACAACAGAGATAATTCACTGGAAAAAGGATGCTGTAATGAGAACCATGACATAACATCTCACGTATCTTAATCAATTATAATTAGCAAAACATTTATAACATACTAGCAGAACAAGAAATGATAAATAAGTAAAAGCCTTATTACCTGATGTAATGTACATCTTGAGAAGTACATATAAACAGCAAATAATACCACAGTGTGATTTACCTTCTTCAATGCAAGTAAGTTTTCCAGATATAACTAGACACCAAACATCATGCTCTCACCAAGTATAATTCTGATTTAGAAATAATCAGACAAGAAGACGTTACTTACTCCATGGAGCTTTGCCTTATATGAATGCACAGAACAACAGCTGATTACTTGAACTTCTTCTACAACCTTCTACTCCATTGATCCTTACAGATCCTAACAGTGAAGTCAGAGCAGGTGGGGTCAAGTTAATGAAGCCTGCACCTGAGTATGCTGGTTAAATGGGCATAGTCCATACTCTTAACCATTGGAAGCCCAATTGGGAGGTAAAATGCAGTACTGGAAGTTTCAAAGAAAGTGTTTCTCGTTAATTAAGATTGTTTGCACCTTTTTTGGATTAAGTAAAAGGTAAATAAATTAATGCATTTCAGCTGTGAGACAGTGAGTTTAAGACTCCTTAGCTTTTGAACCGAATGTATTTGGTATGGCAATGACAGGGAAGGAGCAGGCATGAAGTTATACAGCAGCACCTGTAACTTTACTGCCCACAATGGATCTGCATTTTGGTCTTTATCCAAACCTCACATGTTCAGCAGAAGCCTTTTCATAAAACAAAATGTACAAACAGAAGTATCACCTCTAGGACAAGCAGAATGATCCTTTCTGCTCTAATAGAATCATAGAATCATAGAATAGATTGGGTTGGAAAAGACCTCCAAGATCATCAAGTCCAACCCCTGATCCAACTCCAATTACTATATCATGGCACTAAGGGCCACGTCCAATCTCTTTTTAAAAACCTCCAGGGATGGTGAATCCACCACCTCTCTGGGTAGGCCGTTCCAGTGCCTGATTACCCTTTCTGTAAAGAATTTCTTCCTAACATCTAACCTAAACCTCCCCTGGCAGAGCTTGAGCCCATGCCCCCTTGTCCTATTGTTGGTTGCCTGGGAGAAGAGACCAACCCCCACCTGGCTATAACCTCCCTTCAGGCAGTTGAAGAGAGTGATGAGGTCACCTCTAAGCCTTCTCTTCTCCAGACTAAACAACCCCAGCTCCCTCAGCCTCTCCTCATAGGACTTGTGCTCAAGTCCCTTCACCAGCCTCGTTGCTCTTCTCTGGACCCGCTCCAGCACCTCTATGTCCTTCCTGAACTGAGGGGCCCAGAGCTGAACACAGTACTCAAGGTGTGGCCTCACTAACGCAGAGTACAGGGGAAGGATCACTTCCCTGCTCCTGCTGGCCACACTGTTCTTGATGCAGGCCAGGAATAATAAACATTGGAAAGACTTAATCTAGAATACTGCCTCTGCTTTTGGACACAAATTTCACAGAAAAGAACTAAAAGTAGAGAGCATTGTTCAGGGAAAAGCAGCGATGACAATAAATGATGTGAAATAAAATGTTTAAGCTGAGGAAAAGGATATAAAAGAGACACTTGACAATAGTCTGCCAATATGTAAATGACTCGTGCAATGAATCCCTCCTTCATGGAAGGCAGAATCAGGAATAAGAGTGAAGGAAGAGAGATTTTAGCTAATAATTAGGAAAAAATATCTAATGATAAGGATAGTTAAATGCAGGATACTTAAATACAGTCATTTCTACTCTGGAAGTTTGCAAAGATGGATGTTAATATCTACCAGGAATGATAGAAGCATGGTTGATCCTGTTTGGAGCAGAGGAATGTATTAGACAACCTCTGGGATCCTGACTCTTGAGATTGTACTTGAAACACATACAGACCAGGTCCCCTTGAATTAGCATCCAAAAGGATATATGACTCCAAAGCACTGCCACAGACTTCAGGGGGGTTGGTTCTGTAATATATGCAAGGAAGAGGGGCCACACCAGCATATAAGATCCTTAAATTTTTGAAACAAATACTATGTAAATCTAGGGGTTGAAATTGTCAGCTGCAGAGATATAAACGAATGATGGAGCCTAGAACCAAACAAACATAAAAGCCTCCAAAACAAAGAGGTTTGAATTAGCAGGATTGTCTCAGGTTCACAGCATTGACGAGTGTGTGTTAAGAGAAATCTTCAAGCTGGCGTTAAAAAGAAATTTCTGTAATTTTCATTATCTTTTCTTCAGTAATGTTTTTCTCTATTAAAATACTGTCTGTTGATTAATTAAACGCTTTAGCATAATCAATGCACAAAAAATATGCCTCCAATATTGATTAAAGCTTTCTTTGAAAACTTCTCTGAGGTCTTTTATCACAGTCTGTAGAGAAATGGTATTTTCTAGAACAAAACAGAACTGCGTAGCAAGTGTGAAAGTGTGACAGAATAAAGGTACAAAATACGTAACTGTAGCTGAGGATGTTGAAACAAAGCATGTTCAGAAATTGAATAATGTGACGGGTAATTTACAGTGATCTGATGGAAGCTGACTGGATGCCAAATAACCTGTTGTAGTCACAGTATTTTTTTTTTTCCTCCAGATACTTTGAGTATCTTTTTTGCAAAGCTGGCTATAATGACACATTAGATTAGTTAGAAGATCACCTGCCATGAATGAAAAGGGAAGAACATTGACATTTAGGGTTTTAGGACCATTTAGGAGTAATGGGATTGATCCTTCCTATATCACTCAAGCAGAGAAAATTATGAACCTCCATGTGGATAGTAGCAAAGTTGATACCACCTTTTGTGTAGTTTTCCTTTCTTGCATGTAATTCCCTAAATATTATAGGATAATTAATAAATATAGGGATGAAATGCAAAGACTTTTTAGGATAATCTGAGAATATTGCAGGCTCTTATCACTGAAAACAATGGAAGATTCTTGCTGGCTTCCATAAGTATTAGATGAGAATTGGAGACATTTGGGGTTTTAGTTCCCCCAACTGAGTATCTGCATATTTGAGTAATTAACAAAAAATAACTCAGATTGGTCATGCCAGATTGATGCCTCTTCCACGTTAAGGAAACCACTTTCTAGGAAATCAAGTCGCTACCAGGAAAGATGAAAAATCACTCATTTTTCCATATGTATCAAAAAAGCTCTAATTTTATAGAGCAATTGTGGAAAGTCCTATATGCAAGATGAAAAGTACAACAAACCCACAGCCTTTCAGGTAACTTTTTGTCTATGTGCATATTGTGACAAATCATGGCAGAACATAATTTTGCATATCCAGAGAACTGGAAAGTAAAACTGTTCCATATATTTTAGTTACTCCTAATTTTTCTAAGGGCATGGCAGTGGGAGTCTAGATTTATTCTTCCATTTTATTTTATAATCCACAATAGCTTGAATTAATTTCAAGTCAATTATGATGCAAGGAAGTTACATGGTCTGTTAAATGTTGCTCTATCTGATGAACACCTATATTTCTGCAATTTCAAGGGCCATTTTTCTTAGAAATAAGGGGAACGATGAAGTCTATGGGACTGAAGGATTCCTTTCCATGTAGACATGGTTCTGGAAGGCCGCTACCCCTTTCCCTGCTATGAACCGTAAAGGCAGCCTTTATAGTTACTATCCCAGCATTTTACATATGTACAACAGAACCTGACAACCAAAACCTGCAAACCTACAATTATGTGCTGTAGCAATTCCAGTTATTTACATAAACATTTTCATTTGGTACAATTGTTCTCTTTCTGTCACCAATGCCTTGCTTTTACAGATGAGCCACATACAGTTCTGTTTATCTTCTGTCTTTCTACCTACAATGCATTAACTAGTTCCAGTGGCTTTCTTGAAAGCATAATGACTTTTCCTGTACTCTAGTAAAAATATATCCCCACAAATCAAGAGGAAGCAGGCTCAGACTAAGTGGCTGAGAAGATTTACATTCTATTGCTAACTCAGTTATTACTCTGCTGAAAACCCCATAGCATCAATATAATGAATCCCTCAACCTCTGCTGCTAGCACAATTTTTCTTCCCAACCTCATTGGTTCCCAACTTTCTGCTTGACCTTTTACAATCTGTGTGCAGCAGAACTTCATTACAACCTTTTAATGGTGCACAAATGGCACACAACACCAAGGTCACAGCACATCCCCAGTGAGAACTTCTCCAACACCCCCTGAACAGACAGCAAGTTTTCATTTAAAGAGACAGACAGTCCAGTGGGGGGAAAAAACTCTTAGGATTTAGCACGGGTCTCAACAGCTACTAACATACAAAAAAGTGACTGTGTCATAAAACGAATATCTGCTCCCAAAAAATGTTTTAAGAAACAAGTTGATGTCTCAAGCTGTCAGTGACCAAATGAATAAAATGGCTCATTTGGGAAACTAAGAAAAATAGCAGATTTTCTATATGTATAGAGATTCTATATGTATAGACATTACTCAAATCTTAAAAAAACCCCCCAAAAAACCAAAAAAAAAACCCTAAGAGGCTAGCAATGTTCATCCTTCTAGCATATTAGAAATCTTTCTAATGTCACAGCAGTCAAATAAATATCAGATTATAGATTCTATTCCAAATAATCACCATTTTTTTATTAAAACAGTTCAATCTCTGTTCTGCAATTTTCCAGGTGGGATGTGGGGATAACAATGCTTAAGCCTATTTTAAAATTATTTCAGTTTTTTGTATCAGAAGTGCTATATAAATGCAAAGCATCTCACTATTGAAGTATGTAGACTGCAGAGCATATTATTCTGTATTGGTTAAAGTAAAGTCATTTCATATATATATTTACTACACCTCAGTTATTGGTGATGCAGAGTACAATGTTCCAAATGTTTATTTAATATGACCTTATATATATGACCATATATACCTATATATGAAGCATTTAACACTCAAAAACCATAGTATCACATCTAAAGTCACCTACTAGGCAATGGTGTTCTCCTTTAATTCTGACATTTTGATCTTCAGTTTATAATACCCAGAGTATTTCCATCCATTGTGTGCAGGTATGTGCATACTAAGGTATACTAAATGCACTTGACATGCTCAATTCTTTTCTGTCTTACAATGGGGAAACTACAAATAACAAACCGAAGTCAATGCAGTCAGACATACAACTGTGCAGCTAATCTGTGAGATGAATTAGGACCCAAACTAACCTGTGCTACTACAGTTACAGTGATCACAGAATCATAGAACACTTCCAATGATGGAGATCCACAACCTGTTCCAGTGTCTCACCACCCTCATTGTAAAAAATGTATTTCTAATGACCAATGCAAATTTTACCTCTTTCAGTTTAAAACCGTTGCCCCTTGTCCTGTCACTAGAGCCCTTGGTAAAAAGTCTCTCTCCATCTTCCTTACAAGTTCCCTTTATATTAAAAGGCCACAATAAGGTCTCCCCCTGGAGCCTTCTCTTCTTAAGGCTGAACAACCCCTACTGTCTCAGCCGTTCTTCATAGTTGCAGCCCTCTAACCATAAAACATGCTTAAAATTTACTTCTCACCTATGGAGGAGCATACGGATCGCTGTAGTCATAAAGATCTCTGAAATGCTTGGACACGCAGCACTTTAAAAATGCAAGGCCATATATATGATTTTAAGTACTTTGCTATTATTAAAAAGGAGGCATCAGGAGTCAAACACAATCCCTGAAATAGTACAGGTTTAGTACTGGCATATTGCCCTGGATCTTATGCAAGTGTGAGAAAAAAAAAAAAAAATCATAGTGGACACTTGAATTCTGCTTCCTTTGGACCAAGGCTAGTAGGGTCAACGTCTGCTTTCATAATGTTCAGAGACATAAGTAATAAATTGTTCTGGGCTTCCAGCAATGGAAGTAAAAGCAGATTGGCTATTTTCCTTTAAACAATTTGTACAAATAGATAAGATTTGGTGCAAGAACATAATGTAAGTTTTACTACCCATTAAATAGTCTTGGAAATAAACACATCTTAAATGCTCACTCTTATGCACTTAAAAAAAAATAAATAAATAAAAATTCATAGTCAAACACAATTTCTGGTATCCAAATCAGGTCAGAGATAAAACCCCAAAGCAGTACTTTGTCATGCTGCCCCAAAATATTCTCCCAGCCTCCAGCAATTTGTAGCTCACAAACATCTTGAGCTAGACTGGTGCTTACAAGTCATCAATGGATTACTCTTCATGAATTTTTCTCCTCACCTCCTTCTTTGGTCCTGCATTCAGCAGACTTTGTTCATTTGACATTTACATTCCAGAATTATATTCTAAGTACAAGGACTGAAATATGGATGTGAAAAAAAAATATTTCAAAAAAGTAGTAAGTAAAGCTCAATATGATGCCTGACATAGCCTCTAATAAAAATTCAAGTTCAAGGCTTGATTTTGATCTTGCATTTCCACAGATCAGATACAACTTCACTGGAGTTACATCAGCACAAGATATGGAGGTACCACATGATATGGAGGCAGTAAGACAGAACTAGCGAAGGACCCAGTTCCTTCCACAACAGGAAAAAAAAATAACCAACAAAAAAAACCCTACCAAACAAACAAACCACCAAAACCTCAACAGACTATGAAAGTTCACTGTGAGTTACCAAACATTCTTTAAGTATCTTGTTGGAATGACTACTATAGCTAGGGCTTCTAAGGGAGAAATCTAGAATTTTGTTTCAGAAACTACAGCTAGATTTTCCATATGCAACTTAGTAGGAAGTTTATAAGCACTGTGTAAAGTATTCATAGGCAGATGCCTCTGTTCACTTTTTAAAAATTTTGCATCTTCTTTTCCATATTTAGAAAAATGTATTTTTCTTTCCTTACATATAAATATACTTAGTAGCCCCCAGCTGGGCATCCCTACCCAACAAGACAACTGGACACACATTTTATAGAATACTGCCTGGTCTGAATCTGCAGAACTTGAAATCATCAAGTGAGAAATCAAAGCACTCAAAGCTTCTGAATTTTTTTGTAATGGAAGTACCAGGACTTACTTCTCTTTTAATTAATTAAATTTAAATTGGTCTTAAATTGTAAATTCTTGGTGGTTTTCTTTTAATTGCTAACAAGCTCTAAATTACAAAAAGATAAGACTCCATGGAGTCCATAGTCCCAATACTTTCATTAACATGGTCATGGAGTTATAGAAGAATAACAAAATGACTGCATGTAATTAAGCAGGAGGAGAATAGGAACAACTCAAACTGTCAATCAGCAAATAATGAGGCTTAATATATGAAAATAGAAAACAGTAACTGTGGTTTAATGCGGTTTTTATAAAAGAAAAACCACAACAGCAAAACGTTCCCTAAAGGACCCAACATTTCTGAAACATATTGGAGGCTCGTTCCTTATTAATTTGATCAGATTCACATATAGCAGGACGAATAAGAAGATTCTTATTTTACTGAAGATGAGACTTCCCTATGTCTAAAGCATATTGCTGTTTGCAATTGGTAAAATTCTAATATATTAAGTTACTGGGAGAGGTTTGATCAGAGAAATATTCTTTCAGTGATAGACATGAATGTATACAGTCACAGAGAAGACAGGACTTGAAGTTCAGTTTGTGACTTGATTACAGAAAATTCAGGTGTAATTTTTTTTTTTTTTTAAGAGTTGGGGGGGGAAGGAGGAGGATGTGAGTAGCACTGAGGGAATGGAGAGGTTGGAGGACAGGGTTCTAGGCAGGCTAGAGAATGGAGATTTATGTATGTGTGTGGAGAAGTAAGGCGCAAAGAAAGCTGGAGTTCAATCTAAAAAGCATGAAAACAAATTGGAAACCTGCATCTGCTGCATATGATATCAAGTAGTAAGACATATTTTATCTTTTCTTCTTTATACATTAATTAGCAATGAAAATCATTAACATTAAAACTTGTATAAAATTATATGGAAAAATGTAGTTCATTGGCCTAATCATTCAATTTATTGAGAACATTGTATGCGTCACGTCACATAAAGCTTTGTGACATTAAAGACTCTCCAAGGGAGTTTGTAGAAACTCCATTCTTGGACATTTTCACAAATATCCAGACAAGAGCCTGAGCAGCCCTAAACTTTCACAGTAGCCCTCTTTTTGGGCATGACACAAAGAGAGACCTGCAAAGGTCTCTTCTGATCTAGATTATTCTATGATTCTGTGACTGGTGGTTTACTCCTAGCAATTCATTCACATCAAAGGAGTAAAAATATTTTAAAATTATTTTTTAACCGCAGTCTGACTTAATTACTGTAAAGCTATTTTTAAATTTGAAGTATTTTGTCTTTTTATTCTCATCTAGACAGAGGAACTGTGCATTATCAGGAAGCATTCCTATTTCTATACCTCTTGCACTAAAATTGTTTTTTATCTGCTCAAGTGTCTCCTACTAGATTAAAACCTTTTGAAAACGTACAGTTATGCACATGGAGGCAGACAAAAAACCTAATTGAATTAGGAAACTGTTTAGTCTGAATTTAATTATTAGTATATATAGCAAGGGGCAGAAAAAAAATAAAACAATTAGTACATTGATTTTTACCTTACCTTAATGACCAGGATGTGCTAACTGCTTTTCAAATATGGAAGTAGGAAGTCCTTTTCTAGCTAAAAGACAAAGATTTTTCCAGAGCGAGGAGTCACCCATGTGCAGGACGGTGCATAATCATTATCTG
>NW_010310070.1:0-12412 GCF_000700745.2 Antrostomus carolinensis | reverse complement strand
AGAGACTTTTATAACATACAATATACACTTAATTCCATATTGGTTAAAACAGTAAATTTAAGGTCATCAGGACTATGTATATGTACAAATGCATACATATATAATTAATATAGTTTATATCTTTACATGCACACCATAACACCCTAATAAATCAGCAGAGATTTTTTGTATTAATACAGATACTACTGTAACTGCTCAGCCATATCTTGCACAAGATAGTGCACCATGTTGAAATGCTGTGCTGTCACATGGCTCTTCAATATTCAAACTTGCCCCTTACTTTTTCATATTAAAAATTGGTAATGAGGTTCCCTTTGTGCTGAAGAACTAGCAGAAAGAATCTTGTTACTCCCCTAATGAAGTCCCCAGACAGAACCAACAATTTGCTAAAGAACAAAAGAAAAACGTTGCTCTAAGCTTCAAAACTGACCCTATTGAGTGAAAACTGTGTCTTACCTTGTTGCAATTTAATGCCCTTGGCAAATTACCCCACACCGAAAAGACAAGAGAGAAGGCTTACATGGCATTCATACTCCACATTTCCCAGCTGGTATTGTCAGCAGTTGTTTTGTGGCAAAACCAGTAACATCTTAATAAGGGTACATAGCTGGAAATAAAAGAGAAAAGTGCCATCTCATGGCAGATCTGCCTGGGATCACTTTAAAAAACTGTCTAGCACAGGTGGTGCTCTCCAAAATAGAAAGGAACCATTTCATAGAGGTGTGAGAAAACAAAAATTCTAAATCTGGGCTTCTGTTCCTTTCAAGTTGTTTCTGTTCCAGCCCCACATCAATAGGGTTAAATTTTCTTACTCAATAAACTCTAAACACTTTTCAAGAATAGAAGCTCCTTTCATGAATTAATGCTCAGGACTTATGTAGATCTATAAATTATAAGCTCTTCTGTTTTCATATTTTATTCTTCTAGTTCACTTTACCTTTTTATTCTTCCTTTCTTCATCAGTTATAGCACAGTGCTACCTCTACTACCTTACCTACCTACAGTATTGCTATTTTGTCTTTCTCTGAAGATTGAAATATAATCTGCTATCCCAGATTTCAAATCTCAATCTTCCTACTCCATTTAATACCTTTATTTTTGTTAGTTGTCACTACTTTACCTCTTAAGCTGTGTCCTGTTTCCACCCCTTCTTTCTCACTGGAAGAATCTGCTAATATGATGTCTCAATGTTATGCTTATCTATTTTTATACCATAATTGTTTCAATCTTTTAGCACATTAAATACTTTAACAACCAGAGCACAGAAAAAATATTGAGTAAATTAGCCAAAAAGAGCTCTTTAAGTACAACTGGTTGGCATAAATTAAGCAAAGATGGTCTTGAGTACAGAAGACATCCAAACTAAACATAACTAGTTGCTTTACTTTCTTGAGCTAAATTTGTTTAACTAGAATCTCAGGCTCATCTTTTAAGCATCCCTCTATGTCACATTTACTTGGGTGTCTTTTTTCACACACAGACATTGTGCAAGAAGGATCAGATATGATTTAGGAGCAAACAATAATTTTGCTTAATAGCTACAGAAGACAGCTTGGGTTTACATGCTACAAGGTTAGGCACCAGCATGATCTCCTCACCCAATGCTGGCACCCAATGAGTCTTGCTGGCCAAGCAGTCATCAGTCAAGGGTGGCTGTGTCAGTCACTGCAGATTTTAGAGTGGGCTGATCTTCCATCTTGCAGAGTTGCAACCTTCTGACCCTGCTTTTTCTGGAGTTTTGTATCTTTTCAGGTCAGTACTTTTCCCTTGAACCCTAGATTTACTATAATCATCTCAAGATTTCACCTTTCCATTATTTATTTTCTTATATTGCAAAGCTTTTGCTTATAGAAAACCTCACAGTTCAACAACATTTTGTTTTCCAGTAAAACTTAACCAGTCATACAACTGTGCTTCACAAACTCGGCTTTGAGAGAGACAGCCAAATATCGGGACACGGGTCACAACCTGAGCTCAGCATTACTTAGAATTATAGCCTACTTGTGTCATGAAAACTATTCAATATTTTTCTTGTATTTACTATTAGAAAGCTAGACAGTTTATATTTTCTCTAAGTATTGAATTCCTATTTTCAAGTGTCCCCTCTAAATAGGCTTTCTGCTCGTTTCATTTGTTTCGTTAAAATCAATTTGAAATCAGGATTTTATATTGCAAAACCAAGCAAACCTCATAATATTGCCACAGTATAATGAAAAACTGTTGAAAGTTCCTATTGCAATTCCTTCCTTGTAGTAATTAGTAACTAGTGTTTTGCATTATAGCATTATTTAAATTCAATTGCTTGACAGACCTGCTGCATTATTAAACCTTTTGCTCTTGGGGCCTCTATTTCAATTTCTGGTTGTGCTGGTAGAATCTGCACAATGCTCTCCAATGTCAAGTGGCAATTTTCTGAAGTTCATTCTTACTGGTAAGGACCAGTACACCCTCACTGATAACAAGTTCATTTGCTTCCAGGAAAGAAGAAAATGATTAGGGTGAAATTCCCTCTGGCCTTCATTACAGGAACAGATAGGAGGTTTCAAGTTGGTAACTTTCACTATTTAAACATATTTAACTTTAGCAATAGAAGGCAAACAACTTGAAAAGCATGATGATTATTTGTGTCCCTGTTGCATACATTGTCTAGAATTGAGCTTTCAAAGGGGAGTGGAAGAGCACTTTAGAGAACTGCTTTTATTCATCTCTAGTGAGGCAGCTGGAAATAAAATACTGAGTCAATTGGTGGTGAGATTCCCAACACAATATTAATAGAGGAGGTCCAGGCCTACTGACAAGCAACAGGAGGCAAATCCTGTCATCATGCAAAGCAAAACCAGTGTCTATTGAACCAAGTGAGATCATAAGGCTTCTGCTAAGAAAAAAAAACACCTTGTGTGCAGGCATTTATAACGTGTAATACATTATATAGAATCATAGAATGATTAGGGTTCAAAGGGTCCTTAAAGATCATCTAGTTCCAACTCCCTTGTCATGAGCAGGGACACCCCCCACTAGATCAGGCTGCTCAAAGCCTCATCCAACCTGGCCTTAAACATATCCAGGGAGGGGGCATCCACAGCTCCTCTGAGCAACCTGTTCCAGTGTCTGACCACCCTCACAAATATATATTTAGACATGCATTATACTAATTTTGTACAAAGCAGATATGCATTCTTATACGAACACTCTTCCAAAAGAAATGTTAATTATTCCTAGGTACTAGTCACAGCAACTGCACAGGCCAAGATGTGTCAGAGATGACATGATGGTTGGGAATGACAGTGAGCCCCCTGTTGTGATAATCTTACCATTTTAGGGATAGGAAGAGACAAGGAAAACATGCAGTTTCATTAAATACAGTAAGTTATTTAAGGACAGAAAAATTGTTCCTCATAGAGTAGTTTCCTTTAAAATATCTGTATGGCTGTGAAATGCAAATCCTGTCTCATTTTATAAGATGGATGCCAGCAGGATTAAAAGCTGATTTTCAGAAGAAATTTATCACATGATGATTCATTATTCTCTACTATTTTCATCAGAAAATAGATGGCTCAAAGAGTACTTAATAATTTTATATTTATCTGTTACTGGAGTAATCCAGGTACAAGAAGAGTACTGGCTGCACCACAAAACTAAAAACAAATTCCTAAAAATACATGTTTTAAAAGCACCCCTGAGTTGTGACTGTACATGGATAGGTATCAGAGATTAAAACAAGCAGATATGATGGGTAAAAGAAAAGCAAAGAGATTGCTTTGATCCTTCAATCATAAGTTTCTAAACTGCAGCTTTTTGTTAAAATGAGCAGGTAATTTTCAGCTTTTTTGGTAAATATCTATGGTCAACCTTGAGGTATCTCTAGGTATCTTCTCTCAGCACCGCTGGCTACATGTTGCTGCAGAGGATGAGATGAAGCACATGCATCTTCCCCCAGTTCAGCTCCACCTGCTAATTTTTAAAGACATTTCTTCTATCTTCAGAAATTTGTCTGCAAATTTTTTTCAAAATATGGAATTTGCTTGCAGTTTTTTTCCAAAGGTGATGCATTACAGCATATTTTTTAACATCAAACCTTCTTTTTACTTATTCCTGACTACTTATGCTACTCCCCTTTCTCCCCCAGGGCATTCCTCTGGATATTTGAGACTTTAGTACATGAGCAGATCAGAAACAGTAACAATGAGAAACAGGAGAATCTTCTGTAGAGATAATCCCAAATCCAGTCTCTTCAGAGGCTCATTAGGAAATAAGCACCAGCTCCAAAATGCAGAACTACATTGTTATGCTATTACGGAGGAGAAAGACAAATTTGGATATGCAGCATGGAAGACCACTGGATTTTACCTTCAATGAAGAATTATTTAAACAATTACTGGTAACACAAAATCTGCTGTCCATTCAGGTGCAGCAGACATTGCGATAACTACATCACAAAACATTTTTAGGAGGCCAAAGAGATTAAACTGATACAGACACCAAGACCCACTCATGATCAGAGGGTTGATGCCTCTTCCAACATCTGTCAGGATAGTGGGAACAGCACTGCTGCTCATATTGTCCATCTTTTACAGACAGGGAAAATTTCAGTTTCCAAATCTGTCAGTTTAACACTTTTCTAGGCAGTAAATTAACTTTAAAATATGTAAATGAAGTCATAATAAATGAAGAACCACCAACAAAAGTAGTGCCAAACACGAACATAAGCCAACATGCAGAGTATGCTTATTATTCAAATTCTAGTTTCACAGAATATACTTTTTCTTGAATATGGGGTGAGTAGGTCTGAAATGCTAGGATTTTGCTCCTAAACTGACTTTTATCATGTGTGTTTTCCTTTGAAAGAAACCCATCATGGTATCTCAGATCCTCAGATCTCTCTCTTACTCTCAAACTAATGATATCCTCCCATGTGCCAATTTCAGGGAGACAGGAATTTTGCGTTTGAATTACACTAATTTGACATAAGCAAGATGAGAAAATACATAAAGAAAAAGGCAGATCAAGCCATTTTAATGACGAATAAGAACAAACAAAAAAAAATGTACATTTGGAGTTATGCAAATTGAGACAATTTTGTGATTTACCATTACTATAATTTGTAAATTGCTGTTACGTAAGAAGAATAAACTTACCTACCCTAGGGGAAGTAGCACTTTAGTGATGTGTTGGTATTTAAAAACTTTGATGCTATAATGTAACACAACTGCAAAATAGGCTGTACCAGTGATGAAATAATTACTTATGTCTTTCAAGCTTTCAAGCTTAGAAGCTCCAAGAGTCTCTCTGGTCTGTGCAAAGGTATGACATTCATGCAGCATAGGAACAGGAAGGCTTACAAGGGGAGAAAGTACTGAGAGAACTTCAGAATTCACAGATACAAGACTGCTCTCTGAGGGTTATATCAGGGAAACTTGTTATTCAAAAGCCATAAGGAAAATATTCCCTCGTCTGAGACCTTCTGCAGAATTTAAAAAAAAACTAGTTTTCTTGAAAAAAAAAAATCAAGGAAAACAAACAATAAAAACAAGAAGCATTTCTGCAAGAAAACAAATAAACCAGGAAAAAGCTTCAGCATTGATGCTGTTCCCTGTCAAGCTATAGATCTGAAGTAGAAGGGTTCTTGTTGGGATATGTGCCACAGAGGAATTAGAGCGTATCTAGACCTGCAGAATGTCATGGTAAATTTGAAGAGTTAGAAGCTTCACTAAGATTTTACAACACTAATTGTGTGTTACTGGTTCTGTCCTCTAGAGTAAAATAAACAAATTTTCAGTTACTGAAAGGGAGGATCTCTCTGTTTGAAGGCCCTGTGATGCTATTGTAACTTGCAGTTTTATCAATCTGTTCTATGATCTATACAGGATATTTTCTTAAGAATTGCCAGTGACCTATTTTATAAATAAAACACACTGTGGGTTGAAAGATAGGAAGAAAAGAGTAAACAGTAGCAGAGGGAGGTGAAAAAACTAAAGCACAAGAATAACTAGTCATTAATAAACACAAGCTGGCAATGAGAAGCAGGGGTCTGAATGAAGTTCTAAGGCAGCATTTCTGTAAGCTTGACACGTATATTAATGGCGTGTGATTTGGTTGGCTGCACCACTGGAGATCATAAACTTCATGACTCAGGGTGTTCCCCTCACTTCTATGATGTGGTATTTATCCTAAATCAAGTATTTCACTGGAAAAAATAACCTTTCCATTTTGTGTAATCTGAGGCATGTTTCTTGTTGGGCATTGTTAGACATTTATACACATGCTGTTACTTGCTAAACAATATAATAATTTGACCTAGGCTTCAGTTTGGGGTGGGGGGTGAGAAAAGAAAGAAACTCAACAAAAAACCTCCAGTCTCAGTCTTGAAATGTTATCTAGCTGAAACCTTGCAGCAAAATTTAAAAACACAGCAGCTGTCATTTACCAGATTCTCCAGTACACTCTAAAGCCAGATAAGATGAATACAGAAATCTCTAAGGACAGTATATAAACTGCAGTATAAATGGGAAAATGTGAAATAGAATTCATTAAAATACATCAGTAGCTCTACTACCGACTTAGAATGGATTGATTCAGGAGAAAATCCTGTGCAGAACTTACTGAACTGCTTCTGGCAGGCAGCAAAGGCTCAACATGTGCAAAAGTGATAACTGGTGAGACTGCAGAAGGCCTCTTGGCGATTTAAATGCATAGGCTGCAGACAATTCAGACTGATTCTCCACAATGATTTTTAGTGTTTTACTTCATTACTTTCTGCAGCAAATGTCTGGGAACAGAAGGATAGCTACATAAAAAAAAAAAAAAAGTATCACTGCCCTTGCTGCTTGCTCAAAAATTTGACTAAGCCAACTTGCCACTTAAGTTGTGTCCTCGCAAGAAAGAAAAAAAAATTCTATGATCACGACATGCTCTGCCAAGGATGCTGGCTGTAAAAGAGACCCTCAGGTCAGGAATGCATGAACAAAAATGGTGAGGATCTATTTAGCTTTGCATACAATGAACTTTTCAGTCTTAACATTCTCAGGCATAGTGAAGCAAAATTAAATTATGAGTTATTAAGCCAAAAACCATTCAGTGAACTAATGGCAAAACCAGATTTAATAACCTGAAAGCCTAAATCAGAATCATTATCCCATGCCCTCAAAACCTTTACCTGAACAGCAATAATGGACTCTGATATTTTTCCTTGGCATACAAATACCAACAAGAGTGCGAATTTAGATACAGAGGTACTTGCAAAACACATTTGTTATTCTGTTTTATCCCAGCCATCTAAACATGTTAAGATATCCTAGAAAAACAACTTAGGGAGGGGGAGAGAGGTGGATCTGGGCTGTGTAAATTGTATCCAACCTATCTGGATTTGCTGATGTTAAAGTCTTGCCAATAAGCAAACAGATAAATAAATCATATCCACAGCTGATCCAAATAGCCACATCATCAAAAGTCCTTAGGGAAGAGATGAACAACAGATGTTTTGTAAATAAAACTATATTAGCATAAATGTATCAACAGAACTTTCAAATGAAGACTATGATCTTCGATTATATGCCATCCTATAAAAGATACTTTTTGAATAAAGCAAAAAATGGATTCAAATATTGCTCAACCTTATCTAAGGTAGTTTATCCAGGTATCTACCGATGGAGCCCCACCACTGCTACCAAAACCAGTGTTGCAGGGGTAGACCTGCTGCTGCAGCCAGTTCCAGCCAGTGTGCAATAGCCAATGCTAAAGATGTTCCTAAATAGATTAGATAAATTCATTTAATCCATGAATAGAATGGGCAAATTTAGTGTTGTTTTCCTGGCTATAAGGTTTCTTTTAGCACTTGTAATGCAACTGAGCTACCTCCAAGAATATTTTGTATTTGATAGGGCACTACCTCAGTGTTTCCTTGCATACAGCTTATTCCTCAGACATAAACAAACACTTCACAGTTTGCCACTGGTAGCTCTGTTCTTGAAACTTTTTAACTGAAGAACATTAAAGCTTTCTGACAAAATCCAGATCATCTTCTGGATTTTCATTTCCAACCAACTGCAAATTATTCTGTATTTTGTATGGTAATTCATTACTGTTGTTTTCCTCAGCCTGGCTTGTTTTGCTAGCCTGATGTTTTGCTGTTTTTTCTTTATATTTTATTTGCTTAGATTCTTCCACTAATTATCTTAAGATATTTTCATCCATCATGGGCTCATTTAGAGATGTGTCACAAGATCAGTTCTCCCATGTAAGAACAGATATTTTTGTAAATTACACACACAAATGTACATGGCCTATTTAATGGTTTTAGAATTCTGCATGCAGGCAGCCAACTAAAGCCATTAGTATTGTGTTCAGCTTTTCGGTGTTTTTCCTGTAACAAGAGCACAAAATATGATAAAGGGCTGAAATGAAAGGAACAGAGCTATGCTTTAGCTAATTATGACTAGAAAAAAAAATACAAATTCATAACTGCCATTCGTCACAGCCTTAACTTTGAATCATGGGAGGGGTAGTAAAACACCAGCATGGCTTGGGCATATACCAACATACCATGTTGTCAGTCCCTTCTCGGAAATTCTTCAAGAGATAGTACTTCTGGGAATGACACTAATTAGTCACCAATCAACATTACCAGCTCTGTAACACTGTTCCCAGAAACAGCATCTTTCTGTAGTCATATTTCCAGGAACAATACATGGTATGTTTATAAAAGCAGACAAAAAAGGTAATAGGCACTTAAATAGACACGAGGCCGGAGAGCCCTGGATCTTGAAAGGTAGAGACTTTCATGAGGCCTGTTCTTTCAAAACAACACTTATGAGTATTTTTTAGTCAGATGAAACATTACTATTGATTAAACTGATACAATTTTTATTGAGCTGGGCTCCTTTGCAGCATGAAGCACACGCTATTTTTTGTGTTGTGTTGCATACAAAAATAAGAAAATTGAGACTGATCCCTTTGCTTTGAGGTAACAGAGCCTTTTGCAGCCGATCTGGCAAAAAAACAATCTGTGTTGCTTCCTTTACCAACAAGAACAGTCACCTTCCTTGGCTTTGTTAACTGGGTTATAGGATTTGGACCCAAACAGCATGGTTTCAAAGGTAAACAGGAAGGTACTGGGATACTTGAAAGGCAGCTAAACAGGTTCAAGGCTTTGATTTTCTAGGGAGTTAGGTCCAGATCTTGGTTAGGTGCCTTATGAAACACCAAACTACTGCACAGCTTGATGCCTAGGCAACAGTGAATCTGGTCATAGCTTTTCAATAATTAAAGCTATTGCATAAATTCTCGATCATTTTATCATTTCCACAGAACTCCGAATCCCTGCACCAACTTAGACATTATTTCCAATATACCACATATAAATGCATTTTCTTTACCAGATTTCTGATTTCTGCAGCTGTTTTATTCTGTCTTATGCACTTGAATCTCAAGGAATGATCTGATAGAACAGTGTTTAAATAGCCATGAATTTAATTTGACCACTAAAGATTAAGGTGAAAGTCACTGTACTGTAGCACATCATGGCCACTTAAAATCAGATGAAGCATTCAGATTAGCATTTATGTTGGAATATGGCATGGATGCTAATGTAAAATGAATCCTTTACAAGTTTATATGGATTTACTTAAATAGACACTGTAATAGAGTTCCTTTTTAAAGCAGATCTAATCACAACTTTGGGAAGAAGAATATACCATGAAATAGATACCTATTAATCAGAATTAGAGTATTAATTAAACAATTAATCAGAATTACAGTATTAACTATTTCATCAGGCATATTGGGTGGGAGGAGGGCTGTTTTATAAGCAGTCTGTAAAGATAAAAAGAAATTCATATAATTCTATAATTTGTTATCCTTTAAAAGAGAAAAAAAAAAATTGTTCTACCTTTTTTCAGCAGATACTGGAAGTACTTTCAATAAAGTTGAATCAAGTTTTTTTGTACTCTCACCAGTAAAATACTTAAATTTTGATATAAATATAAAAATTTTGCTTCATTCAAGATTTGTTACAGAGGGAATCAACAATAAAGATAATTGTGAACTATAAAATTGCTAATTGACTCAGATTATGCACACTGGCTTTGTAATTTGGATAAATGATTGGTGAAAAAGGGTCCCTTAAAACCTTTACTTATTTCCAAGTGCAGGTTGTACTAGGGATAACTTCAGTAAATCTGTGCCAGGAGATTCCTGCAGAAATTGCTTGGAAGGAAACCTGCAGAATGCATGTGCTAATTTTCGGGAATACAATGAGAATTTACTCACTTGAATCTTGGCTTTAGTTTAAGGCTTATTGGAAGATCACAATATTTTGGGTTATGTCCCTGGCCGATGTTCAGAAGTTATCCTTTCCACATCAATGTTTTTCTTACTGACCACAGTGCAACAAAAACAACAGCAACAAAAAGAAAGTGAAAGCAATCAAAGCTATAATGATTTTATTTCTTAGCCCAATAAGAGAATGGGAAGAATATTTGATTGAACTTCTTTTGGTTTTATTAGCAGCGACTATGAAGAGGCCAAAATATTTTGGCATTCATTAGGCAATAAAATATTGCCAAAATATTACATATAGAAGAACTACCAAATGTTAGAATTAATGGAATATCTGCTCAGTGTGTTGTTTTGTTGGGTTTTTTTTCTCCTCAGATTGGAATTTTTACTCTTTTCCCTTTGTGCTTATTAGAGAGAAAGGGAGGACCAACATGTTTTATAGATTAGTGGCTTTGCAGACTCTAGAAGGAAGGTTTCTTTGTTTGATACCAACTGATAGATAGCAATGAAAGCTCACTTTCCAAAATTTTGTTTATCCCTTTTCAGGGAGACCTTTAAAGAGGAACACATGCAATCTCCCTTTCCTCATTTGCTGAGGGCAAACTTTGACAGTATTTTGCAAACAAACCCCACAAGCAAACAAAAAAATCCCACAAACAGCAAGTCTTTTGTCAAAGACACTATGGCCCTCATGCAGCTAGAAACCTCATAATAATTTTATGTATCAACTACTATTAGAATTTTCTAATAAGAGTGCAAATGTAAAAAGAAATCTATTCATATCAACTTATATTATCTATGCAAGATGGCTCAAGAACTTATATATTCAGATGTGGCATACAGAGCATTAGAAACTGATAAAATATCAGATAATTATGAAACAGCCTGCAGATCTGGTTATAGATACGAAGCCTCTCTCGAGATTTTTAAACTCATTTCGAGCAATGTTGGATTATGTATCTACATTCTTATTTCCAGAGCTGAAGGAGAAAGAACAGAGTATTTTCTTCAGTCCTGCTCTCTATGAGAATGGTATTTCACATTTACAGCTTGAGCTCTCCTAAAATGCTAATGACAAATTGTTATTAGATGTCAAGTAGGGGGATACATCTGTCAGGCAGAAGGATGATAACAGCCTTCAGGACTGCTAGATCTGGACCTGCATCAGCATCTGGTGTAAAGCCAGGAACAACAATTCAGTAAAGCCCAGGATGAGAGGTTTCTGCCTGAAACTTCCCAGCATGCAATCAGTAAAATCAGAATGTGAAGTATGTGCAGTAATCAGATGATCCCGGCCACTGTTCATGAGAAGCTGTGTGGTGTTGACCTGTACCTGTTCTCTGTGCCTCCACTGGTTACTGGAAAGTCTTAGGTACAGTACGATTACAGTATCCAGACCATAGCACTGCCTTATTAACTGCTTTTTATAACTAGTATTTTGTTTGATTGGGCTAATCTTGTACTAGACATCTAAGTATATTTTTAGGTTAGCAAGACCATTTCAAAAATTGCATTCATCACAACATTCATCCCATGCTTTTCTCCAAGGGAATTAAAATACAGTAATTCGTTTTAGGATTCTCAAATGACAATGATAACAAAATAAGATTAATAACTGCTGCAAAAACTTGCCAAAGAAAGTCATCCAGCTAATGCTACAGAGAATGTTTGTGCCAAACCTTTGAAGAAAGAAGCACAATTCAGAGATTGTTTCATTTACTCTGTGTAAGTATATTTAGCAAAGATCCTGGGCCAGATACCGAGATGACAAATGAAGGTGTAAATTATAGACTAGTGAATGGGAGAAAGGCAGACTAAATTGGCATAAATTGAAAAAAAGTAATTTAGAACCTTAATTTCTGAAAATGCCTGTGACATGGAATGTAAGACCAGTGATGATCCTCTGGCATGGTGTTGAGAAAATTTTGAACTAGTAGTAGAATTCTTATTTATGTATCTCTCTAGTTGGAAAATGACATATTTCCATCATTTCCAAGTGAACATTTAGAGATTTATGAAAGTACTTACCATGGACTTGTATGCCTCAACAGCCACACAATTTATAAGATCCACATTACAAACATGCAAACTGCTCAGCAGAATGCAAGTATAAAGGGCATGTGTAAAAAAAAAAAAAAAA
>NW_010310069.1:36691-43813 GCF_000700745.2 Antrostomus carolinensis | reverse complement strand
GGCATCGTACAACCATGCACATCTCCATGCAGGTACAAGCAGACCAGGGGGCTCTAACCTTTTATCTGCTTCAACAGAGGAAGGCAACATGAGCCTGGCATGCCAAGGTAAGATGAGTGAAAAGACAACCTTGCTGGATGCTTTATCCAGCCTTTCCTTCCTCTAGAAAAAGCCCTTTGTAGGTACACCACAGACATGACACTCTAAGAAGAGGAAAAGACTGCTGAGCCATTGTGCATTGTTCCACTGTCCTGGGCCTTCAGTAGTGACTATATTCTCATTCATCTGCGCACAGCCTGAGACACACATGCGAGGGGTGTCCTTGTGCAGAAGTGCCCACAGCAGCGTGACCCCTCAGGAAACTCAGTGCTCAGAAAGGGAAGTGACACAGAAGAGGTGAACAAAATGCTGCCCGGCAGAAAAGGACCTGGGGATGGTGATTGACAGCTGGTGGAACATGAACCAGCAGAGTGCTCAGGTGCCCAAGAAGGTCAATGGCTTGTATTCGAAACAGTATGGCCAGCAGGACCAGGGAAGTCATTCTTCCCCTGTACTCAACACTGGTGAGGCTGCACCTTGAATACTGCGTCCAGTTTTGAGCCTCTCACTCCAAGAAGGACATGGAAGTGCTGGAGCGTGTCCAGAGAAGGGCAATGGAGCTGGGGAAGGGTCTGGAGCCCAAGTGTGATGAGGAGCAGCTGAGAGAACTGGGGTTGTTGAGCCTGGAGAAGAGGAGGCTGAGGAGAGATCTTACCACTGTCTACAACTACCTGCTCCTTGCAGGTAGAGAGGTGTAGAGAGGCGGGTGTGTGTCTTTTCTCCCAGGTAACAAGTGACAGAATAAGAGGCAATGGCCTCAAGTTGCTCCAAAGGAGGTTCAGATTGGATGTCAGGAAATTTTTCTTCACTTAAAGGGTCATCAGAAACTGGAATGGGCTGCCCAGGGAGGTAGTTGAGTCACCATCCCTGAAGGTGTTTAAAAGATGGGTAGATGAGGTACACAGAGATATGGCTTAGTACTGGACAGGTACGGTTGGACTCAATGATCTCAAAGGTCTTTTCCAAGCAAGTAATTCTATGATTC
Organism: Antrostomus carolinensis; assembly: GCF_000700745.2. Classification (NCBI taxonomy): domain Eukaryota; kingdom Metazoa; phylum Chordata; class Aves; order Caprimulgiformes; family Caprimulgidae; genus Antrostomus; species Antrostomus carolinensis. The sequence goes on along the minus strand of NW_010310069.1, from coordinate 42,729 downwards.
TATAAATATTAGAAAAAACTTCGCTCAAGAGAAGAGTGTGATGGCAATGCATTTTGCAAATAGTCACGGAAGTTTCCATTTGTTTCATGGCAGGGAATCAGGCACCAAGAAGGTAGCTATCATTATTTCTTGATCAGCACAAAAATATACAGTTCCTCTTATTTTCTTTTCTGAAATGTCTGTCTGTTCTATGATTACATTTGTCTTCGTTGTTCTTTAAACAAAATAAAAAAGTTACAATGGATGGAAGAGCAGAACTGAATAGGTGGAGAATGCCTTTTTCACTTGTCACGCTATTATCAAACACATGAACAAGCGTGTGCCTTTATTAACAGAATCAAGAAAACAAAACAAAGAAAGAATTAATTATTAGGATAATTACAAAAAGTTAATCCACAGCACACTAGTCTTCTATTTCCTTTCACACCTTTGTTTCAAATATTCCACTATAACTTTTTCTGTTATAACACATAGTAATAAAATTGATTTGTCACTCCACAGGCCAAGAACAGCTTGAGGTCTGAGTCCCACCCATCTCCAGAGAAACATTAAATGAGGAGGGGAAGTGTCAGTCAGGAGAATTTTCAATGACGGAACAATTTCCACAGTGGTTTCACTGATAAGGAAACGTGCCCAACAACCCCTAACCCCCACCAGAGCCTATCTGTGTTTAAACAAACCTTTAGACTTACAAACAATCTATAAGAATTTTGAATACTGCTATTAGCAACTCAGTGCTGATTGCCGAGCTTCAACTCCATTTCCCTCCAAAAGAAAGAATCCAATATTTAAGACCGGCTGAATCATCTGCTTCAAAACAGGATTCTTGTATGTTCCCCTAACCTTCCAAAATCAGGAATTATAGCTGATTTCCTGGAGGAAATCAGAGCTATAAAAAAGTCTCAAGTTATTGTTTATTCCTTCAATACCAATAAAAAACCATGAAGTTAATGCAAAAGCTGTGATAGAAAGAAATCACAGATTTTAAGACTCAATTTTTCTTTTGTTTTATTTTGTTTTAATTACAGAAGACAATTTCCATGGGAGTTCCTGCTTCTCTTCTGAGCACTGCAGCATGCAGTGTTCTGCTGCCACGTTTGCAAAAACACCAGGAACACAACTTGTGCCCTTGGTAGGACTGGTCATCTCCAGGTTTATCTACTACCTTTAAGTATGTTTCTCTAAAATGCTCTCAAATTGCTTAAGTTCAGGAATGCGCAGTAGAGGAATAACAATTTGCAATTCAACTTAAATTGTTAAGCACAATGAATCCTCAGCATGCCAGTCAGCAGACAGTGTCACACAAGCTGGAAAGAACTACCCATGGAGATAGCCTGAGTGATGCAGCTGATAACACACTGGAGCAGTGAACAGGTAACAGATACAGAACAAGGGAAATGGAAAAAGAAATCTTGTGCACACCAACAGAAAGAGAAAAGTACTCAAAAAAGAACAGGAAAAAACCCCCAGCTGGTTAAACTGGGAGGTAAAAGGAAGAGTAACTTGTGAATAGAAGAGAGAACCAGGGATGATTCTGTAAACCTTGCATCTATCTTTATAGGAGGACTTGTACTTAGACTTTTTTTTTGTTTACCAAAGAAAAAGAATACAAATATTCCCCAAGACAATAAAATAATCTTTTCAGTTCGCTAAAATATATCACATCCGATGAATATGGGAGAAGTGTTACCAAACCACTGTTTTAAGGCACCGCATCAATTGTTTCTGCTATTACACTCAGAAGCGCACAACTAAGCACAAGGTGAAATTTTGCACTTGGCAGAAACTACCATGATATTACCACTGAACCAGAACAGTCAGACCATCCAGTGCTGGAGACACCTGGAGATACAGTCACTTACCCTTTTGCCATTGCTAAAATCCAGAGCAACCCAGCACACTGAACTTGGGTTTTGAAATGCCAGCTTAGGATACTAAACACTGCAGCTTTCCGGCTGCACCAGAGTACCCATGTGCCCAGCCAGCACCCACCGGAGAGCTCACAAGTTAAGACCTCCACAAACCTAGCAGCCTCAGCTCGTGCTGCGTTCACCTTACCTGGAAAAAAATTCATTTTCCACTGTTTAGCTCTGAATCTAGGTCCCACATTGTCTCCTTCTCCAGCAGCTCTTGTTTACAGACCTATACAGGAATACAGCAAACGTCCCTGTAGCATGCTAATGTTCTCTTCCTTTTCACCAGCTTTTAGCAAAGGGCTGTCTTCTCCTTTGGCTCATTCCTTTAGGAAGGAGAAAACCATGTCATTTCCAGCCATTCCTTACCCCAGGCTTGGAAGTATCTGGCAAGTTTGCTAAAAGTGGCCATCTACCACAGTCCTTCAGGGATACAGGCCACAGGGTCAGAAAGGGAAGTGGTTCCTCTGCAGCAATTCAAGGACTGGTAACAAAAAGTCACTCTGAGGAATATACATGGATGAGAATTTATATTCCAGGGGTGTGTGGAACACCTAGTGCAAAGGACTCAGAGGTGCTTTGTCCACTTGGTAAGTCTGACAGCTAGACTCTCTGCTGGTAAGGAAATAAGTTTTGTGGCATGAGGAGATGGCAGAGAGCAGAGATACATTTAGTTACCTGGGTTTATTTTACCATGAAGAAGTGCAATTTCATATTTCATCTTTTATTCATGCTACTTAAATAGAAAGGAGAAATAATAAACACTGTATGACTTCTAATTTCTTATTCTGAGCTGACATGATCATCTATTATCCCTGAGGAAAAAAGGAGACAACTAGACTTCATACCAGCACAGGACCTTCTTGCTGTTCCCAAACATCCACAGAAGTCACTCGCACATGGAATAAGGCAACAGAATTTGAAATCCTGAAGACTATAACCACAAAATTCATAGCTAAAATCTAGTTCCACATCAGAGTGAAAAGCCCTGTGGTAGAACAGCTGTTAAATATTTCAGTATAAGCAGTATATAGCATTGCTGCAGTTGGGAAGGTGCTCTTCTTTCCTTACTTCAGGGTAATTATTTTGAAGAAGCAAATACCCTGCTGGCAAGGCGCACTTGTAACTGAAACATCAGCCCACAAATTGAATAGCAGTTTCTCCAAAGAGGCAGCGTTCTTACCCCCAGAGCATACATAGCAACAAGAAAACTGGCTCCTAGACAATATTATCTAAGGATCAGAAAGCCTTAGCTTCAGAAATCAAGTCATTTATCTGGACTTTCTTGTACAAGTGCTAGAATACAATCTGCCCCCTAGACTCTTCAGGAATAATTGTTCAGGACACTTCAGAATCACAGCGTGATGCAAGCTGGACGGGACCTCAGGGAATCTCTGATCCCATTCCCCACAGTCCTGAAGCAAGACTAACTTCAGCATTAAATTGGGCTGCTCAGCGCGCCCAGATGAGTTTTAAATCCCAAGCTGGCAATTTCACAACCCCTCTGAGCAAGGTGGTTTCAGTACCACACTGGCTCGATTGTGAAGTTTTTGTCCAATATCTTATCAGAATTGCCCTTGATGCAATGTGCAATTTCCACAGCTCCTTTAAACAAAAACAAGGATTAAGACTCTTACTCCTTAATTTCAGCCAGTAAGGAAAACCTGTAGGTTTTCCATCTATATTGCTGGCTACCATTAATCTCGAAGATAGAGATAGATAGTAGCCTTAAATACAAAGAATCTGTTATAGTCAGACTGAATACATCATTGGTTATGACTTGAGGCATGTGAAGCTACCGTAAGTTTAAATTCTGTATGTCTAGGTATGCATTCATATTACATGCCTAACAATGTCTATTAAAAGGAAGAAATAATTGAAAAAGAAAAGCGCAAATGTGAAAATAAAAGGAAACTAGTGCTCCTAGGAGAAAAATATAAAGGATCATAAACTCTCGTCGTTTGCAAACAAAACCACAATAAAGCAGGGCAATTAAAAGTTACAAAACTGTATTTGCAGAAAAGCTTATTAATCTTTTTTCAAACAGATCATGAGCAAAAAAGCTTGCCAAGGGAGCCTGTAGAGCCAACACACAATCAAACCATAGAAAAGAAGTTCACAGAATAATGCTTTTGCATATATATTTGACACAGGGAAGTTCGGAAAAGCAAGAATCCCTCTTTACAGGTGACTTCTGAAAGGGTCTATCGTAACTGCTGGCAGAAGGGTCTATAGGATAAAAAAATACGTGGGTGATAATAAATCACCAGAACCAGACAATATGCAATGTTCCTAAAAGACCTCACCAGTCAAACAGTTAATTACTGTTTGTAATCCCTGAATTAAAAAAATGTTCTGTGTTAAAGAACTGAAAGGCGGCAAATATGATATTAATTCACTTTTAAAACCTATGGAGAAACCAAGAGAGCTACAGATCATTATGCCTGCTGTCTGCACCAGATTGGTAGGAATAATAGTGAACAACAGAATCGGTGTACAAAGGGACACAGATTCAGGGAAGGATGGCCAGTGCTGATCAAAAGAACGAAGTAGCTCCCAGAGGAAGGACGGCAGCACGGGCCAGCACTTGTCAAGCTGGGAAAGGGATAACTGAGGAAATACAGAAGACACCTATAAACAAGGAAGCCACCACAAAAAAGATTAAGGCACAATGGTTCACTGCCTTCTCCAATTAACACTGACTATTATGCAATAGTAACCTTCTCTTTTGTTTGGCAGATATATTCAGAACACAAATGTTTCTGTGCTATTCCAGGGTTTTCTATTATTAAAAAAAAAAAAGAAAAAAAAAAAGAATTCCAAATAGCATCAGATCAAATCACATGGTGGCAGGAAGAAATAGAAGTTGTTAATTCCTCACTCATCATGCCATTAAGCTCGAAAAATTTTTGATGAAGGATACTGTGGATACTTGAAGTTAATGCAGGCTCAAAAAGCAACTGGGAAAATTTGTGGGAGAAATGTCTCCTAGTAACCAATCATTGCCTCCAGCTCAAAACATCCTGAGTCAAAAAACTTCTGAAGGACTGAAGAATATTCTGGAGAAGGATGGCCCTGTGAGTGCCTGGTACTGCTCCTCTTCTCAGGGCAACTGGCATCAGCTGCTGCTGCAGAGGGGATTCTGGTGTTACCTGGACACTTGTTCTGACCTCATAGTTTCTATGTCCCAAATTGTTGATGGTTTGTATTTCCTGATAACTGCAATTATAAACAAGATGATGCCACAAAAGGTCAGAATCAGCTTTTTTTTTTTTTTTTCTTTTTAAAGGCGTTCTATATATTATAGAGGCATTAAGTTGATTTCAAAATTTTAGATGTATAACAAACTGATATAAAATGTCAAAGCCAGTAGAACTCCATGGGTTTCAAGTCTGACTGAAATCATTGGGGTTTTTTTGTTTGAATAAAAGGTTAAATTAGAGATTTTTGAGTTTCCTGACCTTGAGATTTATCAGTGAACAGTAAGAGAAATCAAATCATATGAAAAGGTCTTTAAATGATATTAAAAAGACCAATATCGAGATGTATAAATAATGTCTACCTAATTATAACCCTAATTGCTAGATAAAAATTCAGGATGGATATTACACAATAAGGTGCTGTCCTGTGTTGGCATTAAGATTTTTTTTTCCTAATAATTGTTTTGGAAACACATAGAATAAAAATGTTCTTGAAGTAAATTAAGATTTAACTTATGGAAATCCAAGGAATTAATAACAGTTGAAAAAAACAGACAGGGAGGTTGTGAGTTAGACTTCTAATTCATTCTTAAGCTGTTTCTTTCAATGTGTCTTTTGTAAATTTTAATACTTACTTTTCATTAATCTTTTGAAAAAGGCATTTGAACATAGTGAGGGGGCAGCAGGGTGCACGACACTGCGCATAATTGTGACCAAGTCCAACAGAATAAACAGATCTTTTCATACAAACAAAAGATCACGGGGAAAAAAAAGTGTTATCAGAAGAAAACAAAGACAGAAGAGTTGTAGAAGTAAAAGTCTAAGCACATGCCTCCTTCTTGTAGCTTTGCAAAAGTAGAGATAACAGTTCAAAAGAACAATAAAAACCTAGCCAAGAGCCCAGGGCTTTACTGCTGCTACAGGT
>NW_010310069.1:14311-36654 GCF_000700745.2 Antrostomus carolinensis | reverse complement strand
GAATTATAGATAAGGAGATGCCAGAGACTGCCCAGTTATAGCCCCAAACAGAAAAGAGGCACAAGGAAACAGTGGAGAAGTATCTGCAGCACTACCAGAGATAAAAATCATGCTTATTCAGTAGGAGCCTAGCGGAGTAAGCCCACACAAGGAGTGGTTCTCCCCAGGTTTTCCTCAGATGGTTGAAAGAGAGCATAAAAAATGGCAGCACAGAAGCTATAAGAGGACACTGCTCTCAAACCAATGCCTGTCTGGTTTGGTGGGTGTGGTGGTGTTTCTTGTTTTGTGAGAAGTTTTTTGTGGTTGTTTTGTTGTTTTTGTTTTGTTTTGTTTTTTTTTTCTATGTGTGTTGGGGTGGGGGGAGGGGGTCTTTAGGATTTAAGTTAGTTTATACATTTATGGAATACCAAAGCATCACACCAAAACATCATACTACCTTTATTTCAAACTAACGGTATCATCATTCCCTGATGCTAATATAAAAGAGGATTCTAGATAGATATGCATTATAGATAAAAGTTATATTAAAGAGGCATGGAGTTGGCTACTTATCAGATAGGTTCACATTTCAATTCACCATTCTGCTCCTACAAATGGAAACACTGCTATGAAAATCAGCTCCAGTTTTGGCCTAAGCATGTGTCTTGTAATCTAGTGCAAGTGACAAGCATGATGACCTAGAAACCAAAAGGTTCTAAATCTCTGCCAGACTCAGCTACACAAGTAATGTAAACAGAGAGTAGGGAATGGGAATGCAAAGGAAAAGCTAATACGCAAAGGCAAAGCAGCACACAACCTTTCAATGAAGAACAAAGTAACTGAAATTGCTATGCTGAATCGCAGGAAATTATTGAGGGTTCCTCAAAAATGGTAAGTTTAAGGGCTGCCTGTTCTAAGAGAAAAAAGAAATTCTTCAAGAAAATTATCTTAAAAAGAGTAAGGAAAGAAAGAAACTGGGTGTTAGGCATCAACAAAAACTGGGAAGAGTACCAAATCCATTAGGAGAGTTTGGATAGATAAACTCAGGTGAGTAGTTAATATCCCTTCCATTGTCAGTGGATAGAGCTGGAATTCCATGCAAGAGCACACACAGGTTACAGCACTGAATAAGCAACTGAGGAAACCATCACAGCTTTACAAAGAGGTACAGTATGTATAACTTCCACTACTGTGAGGAAAACAATACCTGCAAAAGCTTCTTGAGCACCAGGAAGCTTTTAAGTTCTTGTAAGCCAGGCCTCAACTGGGTAAATCAGTATTGCACGATTATTTGTGTAATGGTCTGTCACTGCACATCTGCCCATCAGAGTGGTTTGGGGGCTAGGAAGCTTACATGAAGATCAGAGTAATGATTCATCCTTCCCCCCCTCACCCCGCCATTTGTTTTAATTACAGTTCAACCACTCCTATAAACTAATTCATTAGGAGTCTTACTTGAGGAATTGCTTCAACATGAAGTCCCCTCAGAGCTATGCTCCAAGGATGAACATAGAACAAGACTGATTCCCTTTGAGAGCACCTGTTTGTCAGAGCCTCCTGTTCCAAATCAGTGCAACTTTGATAATTCCCATAGAAGCCAAATGGATGAGGATTAGGCTCCATTTGGAAGCAGTCTTGTTTGCTGATCCCTCCTGGGAATGGAGGAGAAAGGCACTCAACTGTCTGGGTCCAGCCACGGCTAGGAGATGACTACTGACATCTGAGAAATGGTATGGTGTGACTCACTCACCATTCACACATTCTGCAAGCTTGAGTTTTGGCATGGTGAGCTGGCTCACCTCAAGCCTTAGGGACCAGATAGTTTCTAGATCAAATTTAGGGAATGATGCAGTCTGGGCCTAAGTGTTTAAAATGGAGAAGTAAGGAGAAGAAAGACACAGATTCAGCCCCAAATCTAATATACAATATAGACAGAATGGCAGACAAAGCTGCAAATCCATATATTGACACAAGACATTCTAGATAGAGATTGTTTTTTACATTTTTTTGTGGGGGAAGGCATTGAATTAATTCCCAAATCATTTTCCTATAAGTGACGAAATATTTTTGTATGGGCATATATAAAAATCTCATCTTCAGTACCGTAGATCAAACTACTTTGATTTCTTCTGTTGTCTTCATTGCCTGCATCTGCTTAAGCAGGAAAACACACTACAAGGAACAATCTAGTTTCCCTATCTAATGAAGACTTCCTAACACAAGGCAAACAAATGTAGCAGTGTATTTAACACTCTTTTAAACAAAAAGACCTTCAGAGAGTGCTTGTTCTGCTTTCTCAGTTTTTGTGGTAATTAAGGATTGACTCATGTGACTTCTCTTTGCACATCGTCAGTCACAGGAATAAAGAGTGAGCTCACAGCTTGACCACTTGAGAAAGCTGCTTTGGATTTAATAACTATGTAACAGCTCTTTGAGATAACAGAAGTCTTGTGTGATCTTTATGCCCTGTGAATGGCAGATGTGTCTACACATTACTTATCTCACATTATTAAGTTATTGCAGAGTATTATGGAAGTTTACCTCTCAGGATTAACACTCGTGGTTTCTACTACCAAATTTTTACTGACTTTCCAGAATCAAGAACTTGATTAAGAAGAGACAGTCCCTTAGGCTGAGACTGGAGATGTTAAATACTGACCTACCCACTCTAATTAAAATATAGGCATCTTACACTTTACTGGCTTCATAGAAAGGAAGGTAGTTACAGCCTGTTACATCAACTCTAGGGAGTAGTGAACAGTCAGAAGTTACAACAGGATATATTTTACCTATAGTCTTAAATTGCTACTGTTTAAATAATGGAGCAACAAAAGACTTAAAAAATATTTATAGCTCATATATTTTCTGTCTCTGAGCAGTTGTGCACATTTTTGGGGGTAGTAATGAAACTGTAGTATTAGAAAAATTGTAAAAAATATGAAGCCAGGTAATAAATCAGTCAGCACTATGCAGTTGTTTTTTGTTGGTGGTGGTGGTTTTTTTGTTTGTTTGTTTTTTTAAAAGGTACCTTTCTAGCTGGGGGCTTATTGGTTTTGCTGATTAAAATCAACAGATCAACTTTTTCAAACTAGCTTCTAAGCTTCTTTTAAATTAGTGATATTACACAATGTCCTAAAAGGTCACACTGACCAAAACTTTGACGCGCTGCTAGCATAAATGCCCTAACTTGTGAGTGGACTTGGCAGGTTTTGGTGTGGTCTTGTTCTTAAAAGGGAGAACTTAAGCAATTAATTCCCTTTTCATACTTGCCACTTGTTCAGGATTACATCTTCTAGGACCTCTAACCTTGTGTAGCTACCAAAGATAACATCAGTGAGCAACAGCAAATTGGAGGTTTCTATCCTGAAGAGCTACAGACAAACCAGTTCTTTGAGACCACTCCACTTCATTTTGGCAAAGGCCCTAAATGACAATTACAACAAATAGCACAAAAGGACAGTGTTTATCAAGACAGTCAGTTCACTGGAGGAAATTATGCCACCCTCTATTCTTCCCTGTCACCATCTTATTATGAAGGCACCAGGAAAGAGAATTAATGAATCTCTAACTGACCCTCCTCCCAGAGATCACATTAACAGTGTGGTCACTGTTGCAAAAAAATAACCTTAAGAGTCCTGTCAAAGCCACTGACAGTTCTATAAAGTTTTACAAGCACCATGCTGCTGTGTGTTGAGAAAAGAGATAAAGTATCCATCTTGTTAGAGATTTTTGCAGAAAGCCAAACTGGCACCAATTCATTCACTTTGGGTGGTTGGGGAAGGGGGGGAACGACACCACAGTTTCACATTTTATCTGAGGAAAACTGCCCAAGAAGATTTCTTTTTCTTATTTTGAGTGTCAAAGCCAGAAAGGTGGGATTAGTGTGTCTGTCTGAACTGAGATCAACACACTGGAAGCTCCCTGGCAGGAGGAAACCAATTCAAACTTGAGCTGAGTGGATATAGAGCAGTCACCCTTGGGTAGCGCATTCCACACTTACATATTCAGTGCCCCGAAGTACATTTCTTCAGGACACCTTACATCATGCTGCTACACGAACTCCCTGCGAGAAACACTTTTTATCTTCACACTCAGAAAGCAGCCTAAACCTTGGTCTAATGGACTGCTCTAGTCTCTGTGCTAATGGATAAAAAACAAGCAGGGTGAAAAGGAGAAAGGGAAATCAGGAAAATATTTGAGTTGAGGAACAAGTACATGATTCTTTAGACTGTATCTGAAAGGTGTTGGAAATCATTCACACTCAATACTAACTCATGCAAAGACAATATAACCAAATTGGGTACATTTCAGTTATATCATAGCCCAGCCTAGAGTTTAAGCAGGTTTTCTCAAGATGAGACACAACCCCCCCACACAAAAAAACCCCAAAAGTAAGCTTATGAATTTATGCCCATGCTAATGCTTTTAACTTTAAAAACTACTGAATTACACATTTCTCACACTTTGCTTTTTAAGACCCCACTGAGTTTTCTCACATATTTTTATATGAGTTTTACGGAATATAAAAAGAAATAGATGTATCTATATTTAAGTTAGATGTTGCCAATAATTTTAAGTTATATTCCTATGAGATTAATATAAATTTTAGAATACGCAATCTGTTGGAGCCGCTGTGATGTTTTAAAGGCATTAACCGATCAGATTCATAAATTTTTTGGAAGAGCAATGAATCAAAATGTATATAAAGCTGAAAACATCATATTAATCTGTATTTTGGAATATATATGCTTCAGTCAGCATATGCACTAATCTCCTATTATTCACACACAATTGGCAGTAAATCTTCATTATGTGTGACCCAGTAATCTCATCTAGAGCACCACCAAATAATACAGAGACATCAACAAAGTCAGTATATAAATTCAGCTCCTTGTACCACACATTGAAGTAACACAGTTTGTGAGAATTTTAGAGTTTAAATTGGCATGATTACACATAGTTTTCCCTAAGAAATAGAATTCTTCATACAGAATGTGATGGTAAAAAATAATAAGGCTGTGACGTGACTCTCAAAAGCCAAAAAATTCTGAGTATGGTTCATATAACAGCTGATCCTCAGTAAATCATCAAAGCTTCAAGGAACTATTTGAATTTATATTAGCTGAAAATGTCATCCCTTGAACCTTAAACCCAGTGTGCAATATAAGAGAACAGAGATCTAGTTTGAGATTAAAGTAAATTTTAATGTTGAATTTTCCTTCTCCTCCACGGGCCAAAATCTTCATATTATTGCAACTACTGTTCTTTATATAATTGGCTAGAATCCTTTTGACGTGTAAGCAAGCAGACAGAGACAGCTCATCTCTGAAATGTGAAATTCTAACTCGGAGCGCTTATATATGTGAGAGATATACTTCTAATCATACACTCCGATGTCTCTTACAGCAAGAGGTAGTTTGTTGCTGCTGCTGTAGCCTTAATCTTGCACATTTCTTTCACCCAGAGGAACACTGCTCTACTATTAAGACACCTGTGTCTGATCTAATTTTGATGTCTACCACTTACTAATTGTGTCTAAAAGTTCAAGAGAGCTTCCCCAAATCAAGCACTGACTTGAGGTTTTCTTGGAAAAATACACACCTTTTCTTGTCATCCATTCATTCATGGCATAAGAACTGCCTGGGCATTTATACCCTCAGATTGTGTGTTCACACCATCACAACTGCATGTATCAATGCTTCCACATGTTCACTGCACATCCACTGAAGTCTTTGTACAGGGTTATCTGTTCCTAACACCTCAACTGGAATGTGGAAGTGGCAAGAGAATCTGTCCAGCAGTTTTGCACACTATCTATACAATAGCCGAATTCCATCACTGTTCAGCAGCACCAAAAGCACATGATTTTTATATATCTAGCAGCAGTCCCACCAAATGTCACACTAGCTTTCCGAAGACAAAAGACTGTGTTCTTTGTTGGTATTTGATGACTGAAAACACTCTCAAGTGAAAGGGATTGCACACTGTCTTCCAAAGACTGCTTGACAGAGAACTCTGATTCCAGCGGTGCTTCCCAAGACAGCCAAGTGGCAATGTCTAGCCTGCTTAACTGCTATTAAAAATGCATGCCTCTACTGCTATTTCTGTTACACTTTTGCATAAGAAGGTGTATGTTAACAATTTCTTGGTTTTGTTCTCAGAAGCAACTTACACTACCAATGATGGCATCCATTCATCTTGCAAACTCTATGCAAACAACTTTGAATTATAAGGATCAGTTTGACAAAATTTTGTTGCTGCAGGGAAATGTTTTTGACCATTTTTCTTTAATTTTCCCCAAAACAAAAAAGAAAATCCTTTGATTATCTTTCCAAACCTTTCTTCCACATTTTGTCACCTTCCCAAAACTCTGCCTCACCTGTAGCTTGTGATTCAAAACAAGGTACAATCAAGAATTGCAGGGTTTTTTGTTCATGTTTCATTGTTTTAACTGCTACATTTTACATTTCTGCATGAACCTTTTCCAGCTCTGTTTCACTTCTTAGGACCATTGGTGTCTGAAGCAGTACAGGTTAGTTGTGCACCAGCTGCTTATATTTTATCTTTTACCTAATTGGAGTCAGTGTTACTTTCATCATATATTCTGATTTTATGCCCCCACTCCACCTCCCTTTCATATTCCCTTGGTCTCTGCCTTAGTACTATTCACTCCAGGTATTCAAATCTCACATGATAGATCACAAAAATATTATGATTTTTAAGGAAAAATCCTCAGGTACTTAAAAATAGATGGGGATTTTTGATTTTTCCTGCTTCTGCTAAGCCTTTTGGGATTACACATTTAAAGCTTTGTCATGCTTTTCTCTGCAGCCATGAGGCTCGAAGTCTTGCTTATGTTTTGTTTTGGGCTTTTGTTTGTTTGGTTTTTTTAATGAAAGCTGGGGTTCACATATATTAATATGAAACTAGAAGCCACTACAGAAAAGTATTTTAGGATTTTCTAAAATATGCTTCAATGAACATTAAAATTGTATTCACAATATTTTTAAAGCTTTAAAAAGAACACACAAAAATCAGTACACTCTAGGTTCTGTGGTCATCTGGTGCATTTTTATTCATGGTCCCAGTGACTGCTCACTTTTCTCTGGAAGAGTCTCAGTATTAAGGAAGGAGGACAATTTTGAACTCCTTCATTAAGCTGCAGTACACAACAGCAAAGCATAAGAGCCTGACAGTCTACATGCCTATTTTAGTATTTGAGAGTAAATTCAGAAAAGTATAGGCTACTCCTAAAGCTCTTCCAAAAGTAAGCAGTACTTTCTTATTTATAAAGTGATTTATAACTTTTTTTTTTTTTTTAAGAGGGCCTGAAATAATCTTGCTCTTCTAGTCACCAGTGCTACCCCCTAATCAGTTTCTAAGTGTTTCTCATGGTGCATGATTCCCAAAATGGCTTTAATAATAAACTGTCCTTTACCACAAATCTTAAAGGTCAACAGATAATTCAGCGCGCATTATCAAAATATGAGTATTTTGGACACAGTTACAGATACAATCTTTTCTATAACATACTATTCATCCTGTTTGGTTATGGCTAATCACAAATAATTTAGCTATTGAACTCATTGCAAAAGTGATTTTTAAAAGTATTTGAAGGCTTCCACAAAATAATCCATATTCTCCCATTTACTACTTTCTAAAATTTTTTTTCTCACCCAAGAATTTCCCATTCTTGTTTCCTGCCTCTGTATAAGCATTTAAAAATCTTCCAGTCCTTCTAGTTAACATCACAAATCTAATGTATCAAAAATATTTTTGTAGACTCAGGAAACCTGTATCAGATCAGCCCATAGTTGCAAGATTAGCCTTACACTAAATATTTTTTAAATGCTCCAGATGAGATTAACGTGCAAAACAGTGGCATCTCAGATGGCTTATATTAAGCATTTGTGATCTCCTGAAAATATTAGACAATCTCTGCCATGCCACAATATACTGTGCTAGAGCTTCCAGGTAGCCTTTATAGTTTCTTAGAGCACAACTAAGAGTTTATCAGATTTGCATGACAGAATAGCCACATCTAGACATCATCCATCTGCCACCGAGACAAGCAAGAAAAGGGCATTGCACACCAAACATGCATGTTGCCATGACTGCACTGAAAAGCAGAGCAGTGCTGCCACTGTTCCTCATTCATCAGAGGAAAAAGTCAACATTTTCAGTAGACTGCAGGGTTCAAGACAGTTTAGAATGTCATCTCTTTCTGCAGTTCAGTTCCTAATTAATGTAATGTTCCTGTTTTAAAGATGTATTTCTTGCAGAACCTTTTTTTTTTTTAACCAATATACATACACAAACCCTAACACATAGTTTTATATGTATGTACTTATCACTTGTGTATGATTTAATAAAATACAGGCCTTGTTAATAGTATTGAACATTGGAGGAATACTGTATTTCCTGTGTTTCTCTTCAGAACATCTTTCCATCACTAAGTTACAGTTCATGCACCAAAGTTCACTCTCTGCAAGACAAAAAAAAAACCTCACACAAGTGTCTATCTGAGGTCACAAGACAATCAGATATAAAGATGAAACAGGAATAAGAACCAGAATCCCAGAGGTAAATAAAAAGTATTATAGACTCAGAATTAGACATTAATTTAAAATATGACAGATTATAAGTACTGAAAAAGTAAGTGAGGTTAAGTAGTCAGATTTAAAAAAAAAAAAAGTAATACAAGTTGTTTACATGATGCAGGTAGGTACTACACAGGTGTGGTGGTTTGGGTGGATTCACCCTTTTTGCTTGCAGCCAAACACAGCCTGCTCTCTCATTCTCCCCCTCCCACTCCCAGAGAGCAGGGGATAGAATTGGAGAGAAAAGGGCAAGGAAACTCACGGATCAAGATAAAAACTATTTACTAATTAAAATAAAATGATAATGATAACAACAGTGATAACAGAATTACACAAATGAGTTATATACAGTGAAATTGCTCACCGCCCACTGACTGATGCCCGGCCTGTGCCAGCCAGCGATCCCAGAGCTGAGACAGTCCTGAAAACAAAACCCTGGAAGAGTGAGCTCAAGCGATCCCCAAGAAAATACCCCGTCTTCCGGTCAACCCTGGTTATTATACTGACATGACGTGATATGATATGGAATATTTCATTGGCACATCCAAATGCCAGTTTGGGGCTTTGCTATTCACTGCGCTTCTCCCTCCCAGTCCTAATGCAGCTGTGAACAGCCAAACATGATGGCCTTGAGTTCCAGGAGCAACTAATAATACCAGTACTGTTATCAATGTTCTTCTCACAACAAGTTCTGCTGAAATGAACACACAGAGCTTCTAAATACTAAAAAGAAAATTAACTCTATCCTAGCAAAACCAGGACAACAGGCTCCTTCCTGAAGCTGTATTACCAACTGACATTCAGATATAGAGAGTCAGGTCACCAAAATCACAAGCCCCAGCAAATACAGTCATTTTAATAGGTTTCTGACTTAAACCATCTTGAGTCATTTTCAAGCTTTATCAGAAAAGACTAGATACTTGTCACTGTCATTTCTTTAATCCTCGGAGACTCCTGTAATCATTTTATTTCCTTCAACACTGAGCTCTTTAATAAGCAAAATACCCCAAGATAGCTAACCTTTTGTGAGCTGATAATGCTGAGTCACACTAACGTCTACACCCACATACAATTTGTTAAATGCCATGAGATGATAAAGGGAAATGTAGCACAGATTCCACAACATAAATTTTCCAGAAATAAAGCACAGTCAAAAAAACCCAAACAAACAAACAAAAAAACCCCCACAAACCACTACAGGGAGTAGTGAAAGAAAAAGGAAGAAAGAGAGAATGCATGCATGAGCAGCAACTGGAATTAGGAGATTAGCATGATATGTTTATATCACTAAACTAACCTCTTAATTTTTGAGTGTCTATTTCAACAGCTGTGCTAAGATTTCCATGCTTTTATGTTGCTTTTTTACTACATTTAGATAGATTTAATATATATAAAGACATAACTAAAACACAGCCTAAGGTCAAAATACAAAACTGGCTGTATGGCCACATTTGATACTGTAATAAGGAGGCAGAAACAATATTCCTGAGTGCAGCATTTCTATTAAAATAAGGTGCCAGTGGGCGTGGGTCAGAATTGCAGAGGAATACGACCAGGCATGCACAGGGCTGGGAGGCAGCAGAGGCAGGGGAAGTTAAAAGCAGTTCCCAAGGGAAAGAAGGAGCAGGGCCTCACTTCTAACTTTCTTCACAACAGCTCATAGCAGCTACAGAGCTGACCTCAGCCAGCTAAACTCCAATTTTGCCAATTAAACTTCTAAAGGGGGGATGTGTTCCTGGTCTTGTAACAACTGTTAACGAGAGGTCATTCACTAAGGTGTTTGAGAATTAAATTATTCAATATGTTAAAGAACTCACAGATATTCCCTTTTTCCTCCTCTCTGTGTTTTTTTCTGCTCAGTGCAGCTTGTAATAGGTTTGAGGCAACATTTGCAGTATGGACATACATAAGCAACTTAATTGTTTCTTGTTACAAGCCTTAAGCCTATTTAACTTCCTTTTTTTTTTTTTTTTTTCCCCGAGCTATTTTCCCTCCTAAAGCTTTTTTGTGGCACAAAAGTTGTTTAATAATTTCTGATCCTTCTATTTCAGACAGATACAACAGACTATAATCTATTAGTTCAATGGTCTTCACTGAAAACAAAACACACTCTGTGACAGCAGTTAGTTTCTACCTAAATACAAAGTTTCTGTCTAAAGAAGGCATTTAGTTTTCTCTTTAAATATAGACCTGCAAATACAATCCTTTAATCTAGGTAACACTCCACTAGAAAAATGATGTAATTAAGCATACACAGATTTTATTTACACACACACAAATATGCATGCATGCATGTGTGTATCAGTAATTTACACTGACACAAACGTAAACCGTTGATGGTGTAATTAAATACACACAGCAGATGAGTTTCAGATATATTTTCAAACAACTTTGTAGGTTGACAATGTATTTGAACTGTATTAGAGCATACTAACTATATAACTGCAGAGATTTGGCACTAGTTGATGTGAGGGCATGGAAGTAGCTATGAACAATGATTTAAAACCTTGATTTGTTACTGTTTGCTAACCAAGGCAATTTGGGAGAGATCATACAAACTTAACACCTTACGTTCCTTTACCATTTCTCCTCTGCAAGATCACCAACTACTGCACCCCTTCAGGAAAACTGTGCAGCAGGATGAAGGAGTTACTTATCTTTAACGCCCTCCTTCTGCCCCAAAATGCTAAAAGTAAAGCTATAGGTATGTCTGTTTCAAAAGTCTCAATTTCACTTCTTGTAAACCTTGAGTAAACAGATGACATACAGACTTATTTTTGCTTCTTTATAGAAGCCATCTGTGTTTTTTCAGGTGTTCTTACTAGCTTTCATTTCACCCTTTAATAGTGTATCCAAAGATGGCATGTTTAATAAAAAGTGGCAATGCACTCACTACCCATGCATCAACTAAAGTTACCTGGACTTGATCTTCCCTACCTACATGTTTCAATAGAAGATAGTTTGAGGTTAAAAGATTTTAAGCTGCATTGCCCCCATTAAAAAAAAAAAAAAAATGAAAAAGAAGAAAAAGAAAAAAGTTACCTAACTAGGTATCAGGTATTTCTCCTCCTTATTTTCAATTTTAGGTGTTATTATAGGTATTAATGTTTTGTCCACGGACAGCTCCATAAACCAAGGCAATGCTTTTAACCAACTTTTCAGTGTTGCTTTTTTTTTTTTTTCTTTTCTTTCTATTTTTCTATTTTTCTTTTTTCTTTTTTCTTTCTATTCTTTTCATTATTGCATACTTGCTTCAATCTCTATGTTCATAAAGCAACACCACATGCTTGTTCTTTTATTCCCTGCCATCACATTTTTAATATAATACGGTATACCACTACTTTTTTCTGAATTAATTTTTTTCTGGATCTTGCGAAGTGTCTTCTTGCCTCTGTCTGTAAATCCAGCTGTTGTCAGGTTTAACATGATGAGAGTCAAGATTTACTGGGTTCTGAACTGCTGCCTGTTCTTAAACATTAACGTGGTCTGTTGCTGAACAGTTGTTTTGTTGTTGTTTTTTTAATAATCCTCTTTCCAATCTCTATCTCATCTTCTGATGAGTTATTTGCTTACACCAAGAGATAATGCATACACTCAGTAGAGATGGGTATTTTTCCTACACAACAAAAGTAGATAATGTACTCTGCGAATAGTTGAAGATTTCATCATTCATACTAGTGAGTGTTCCCACATAAGGACTGCTGCAGTTAGTACTTAGCTGAATTAAATTCTCCACAAGCACTCAATTCAGTTCACTACAAACACAATTTGTGTCCTACCATACTTTGTGAAAAATAGACCATGGATTTATGGTGCTGCTTATGTAAAGAACTATAAATGCTGGGAGAACACCTGTAATGCCCACATAGATTTAAAAAAGGTATCTAATATTACACTAGCAATGAAAGTAAATATTTAAATGTAAAATATTCAAGTTCAAAAAGAAGCAGCAAATTCAAAAGAAAGGAAGTTATTACCGCAGCAAGGGGTTTTTTTGTTTTTTGTTTTTTTCCTCCTATTACACTCTTCTCTTTGTTAAAAAGAAGAGTGAAAGTGATATATAGTTATGCTGGGTTTTGTCTTAGCTTTGTGTCTATGATACAAGGGAAGTAAAGAAATGCAAACAGAAAATATGAAATGTAAAATTACATAAAGTGCTACCGTACTCATGTGAAGTTTAACCTTAAATATGAAGCAAATTGCTCAAACTGAAAAAAAATTAATTAGGGACTTAATGAAAAAATGTGTGACTGTTAGAACTGCTAAATCAACATCTTATCACTGAATGTATTGGCAATCAGCTTTCTTAAAACCACTAATTTTAAATAGATGCCACCAATTTATAACTAAGTGGTTTTAACATTACATCTAATATCCCACTTGCTCATCGTATAGCACAGAATAATTAGAGTCCTTGTGAAATCATCCTCCTAAAAACATCGCCATGCTGGGCACAATTAGTTGAGTGCAGCAAAAACTAAAGTAAATTTAGGATTTTAAAAAAAAAAGGATTTCCGGTAGCCTGATCACTTGGGAGCTGTACAGATTCAGTACCTGCCAGAGATTTAGCCTGCTATTTATAACTTTTACTTCTTAGTGTATAGAAATTTGTCTACATCGGAGAAATTTGGAAGGGGGGTTGGCTACCCTAGTGCAGACATTGTGTATCAGCAGTTTCACACATAGTCACACATCAGATCAACAATAATGAGTAGAAATTAAATCAAATGTAGACAGTTTATGTCAGGGCATACAATGCAACACTGATGTCAAGGATGAGGTGCCTTTTTCCAGCTCTGATACCACAGACATGAAAACCAGTAAACCCCAAGCTGAGGCTGAGGAGATGCAGAAAACTTCATATGATATCATCAGCATTGGAAAAGTTGTTTTTCTTGTTTGTCCTTTATAAAAGCCAGGACTAAATTACTTTTCAAGTCTTTCTCTAAGTTACTAGGACAGGTTCAGACTCACTACTGCAAGACATTGTAATGAAGTAAACGCCAGTTTTACCCAAGAGCTCACCTACCCTAGTAGTTAGGCTTCATACATCTTTTTTCACTAGATTTGTCAGCAAATTTGCCTGAGTATGACGTACATCTGCAGAATTTAGGATGTTTTATTCATAAAATTCTGGCTTTCAAACACAAATTTCATACATCCATTTCCTCACAGAAAAAATAATTTATTTTCCTGTACAACCCATAGCCACTGGGTAACAACTGAGTATGTTGAGCTAGCCCAGATTGCAGCAGTCTTCCATGTGCTTGTACCATTAGGTAGTGTTCGTAAGAGAGTATGGACACAGCACTCACAATTTTGTCTGGCAACTCTGAAATACACAATGGGACATAGCTGAAGGAATGTTTTGAATGGAAGCATCTCTGTACTGACCTATAACTGTTACTGTATAACACCAGGAATAGGTCCAAGGGGCCAACTCCTCTCTGTTGTTAGAATGGCAATGCTCCTACAAAGCACATTGTAGGCAACTAACAGAAAACTATTGTGGAGCAAAAACCACAGTGTGGCTTCCATGGAGCCTTCAGGCTGGTAGGATCAAACTTACAGTTTATAAATGAGTAAACAACTAATAACAGGAATTAATATTTTGCAATACCTATGGAGTATCTGAACTGATGTTGGGTGTGATTAGAGATCAAGTTCTATAAATGGCATAGCATCTAGCTACCAAAGCAGAAAAAAGTAAATTTCAAAAATATATTTGTGAGACTGAGATTATAAAATACAGCAAAATGGTGGAAAAAAATTTATAGTAAATGCCAATCTCTATCCATTGTAAAATAAATCCTCAAAAGAGAAGCGAATCCTAAGTTATTATTCAAAAATTACCAAAATTTAACAGATTTTTGAATTGCAGAACATACAAACTTTGCATTCAATTTTAGCAAGACGGGAGGGAGTGACTTATACTTTCGAGTCATGTCCTTGTAATCTTGAAGGCATCAGAAACACTTATTACAGTCATTACATACAGCAATTTCTAAAATATAAGTTTGGGTTATAAAAGGAGATGGAAAAGTGTATCTACTATGCCATGCAACTGGTCTATAAAGATAGTGTTAGTATTGTATATGCAGCATATGCAGGAATGTCCCCCCACAACCAGGAACTATATACCCTGCTCATACAACTGGGAACATGTAAAAAAAGAAAGGAAACAATTTTAGAGAGTGATGGAGCTGTGAGGAATGTTAAAAAAAAAAAGAAAAAAGAGACATGAGGATAGTCTTAAGCATATATTATTGCAGTGTGCCATACTGAATGCTTGCCAGTGTGTAAAGATTAGACTCACCTGCTACGCCCTGGCAAGACTGAACTCTAGATTAAAGAAAACTCAAGAAAAATTAAGAGGCAATTAGGATGTAGAGCTGACAGTAGGTGGGTGTCTCCTTACTTGAAAGGAATGTGAAAAACCATTATTGGATTTTACTATTAATCTCATTTCTAAATTTGTTTGTTTGTTTTCTTTAGAAAAAACACTACTTGTTTTCAGTTCAGAAAACCAAACCACAGAAGCAATGCTATAGATGCACACGGTTTCCACAGTCTACCATCCCACTCAAATTTTCACCAAGAACAGGCTACTAACACACTGCAGCTTTGGAATATGTTTCTGTTTACTCTCGTAAATCTGCAACCTAACAATATCCCAGATCCTACTGGCTATCAACATTCAGAGGAAAGCTGTGTTGTTATTAATATTGCAGTTAACTTCTCAAACTCCTGTGTTGGTTGGTGGTTTCTATTCCTCAGCCAGCTCTCTGATGAACAGTTCTATTCCCTCCATTCAGGAATACATGGCACACTTCATGCCAGTTGGCATTAAAGTCTGTCCTGATATCAGTGTGCTTTCACTTAGAACCATTAGTACCTTACAACTTAAAATAATTATACTCGACTAGTTAAAGAAACACACAGGATGAAGACAGTAGTACTGAAACCTTAACATTTCGTATTCAATTGAATAAATTCAAATGACTAGCAACGAGTTAATGAAAAAATTCCCCTAGCTAAGTAATGCAAACCAAACCAACTCAAATCAAACAGACAAAACAAGTGCCTATCCCACGCTTCCTTTTCTTATCCCAGGTGAGGGTTTGGGGAGCACAGGTTCAGCACACAGACAAAAGTATCCATGATCCAGACAGAGTCTATCTAATTCAACCATTACTGGTTCCTGGTTTGAGACTAGCATCTTGTTTTCATCTCTGCCACACAGACATACTGGAAAACTAAAAGCTCTGATCACAATGTCAAAAAGTGTCAAACATTAATCATAGAATCACAAAGGTTGGAAAAGACCTCTAAGATCATCAAGTCCAACCGTCAACCCAACATCACCATGCCCACTAAACCATGTTCTGAAGTGCCATGTCTACATGTTTTCTGAACACCTCCAGGGACAGCGGTGCTCCACTGGCCCCCCCCCCCCCGCCCAGCCTGTTCCAATGCTTGCCTACCCTTTTGGTGAAGAAGTTCTTCCTCAGATCCAATCTAAACCTCCCCTGGTGCAATCTGAGTCCATATCACTAATTACTTGACAGAAGAGACCAACCCTCACCTCACTACACCTTCCTTTCAGGGAGTTGTAGAGAGCAAGAAGGTCTCCCCTCAGCCTCCTTTTCTCCAGGCTCAACAACCCCAGTTCCCTCAGCTGCTCCTCATAAGGTTTGTGCTCCAGACCCTTCATCAGCATAAGTTCCACATCACACAAACAATCTCTCAAACAACCCATGAAGTTCAAAAGAAATTTCAGAAGAAAATAAGGTGAACTGCATTCAGAATATTCCAATGAATTTATAAATGCAAAAGCTGAAATCAATTTTCAACATCATTATTTTAGTTTTGGTATCAAAATGAACAGAAGATTTATTCTGTATTTATTTATCTACATGTATCTACATCATCTTAATGGCAGCCTCTTTTGAACTGGCAAATTGTGATGTAGCAAGTTGAGTAGATGTTTTAAAGCACAGACTGTAGCAGAAACCTGAATAGCTTTCCTGTGACTACAAATGGTTCATTGGATTGGTGTGGAATGCAAGCAAATAAAGACAGGAAAAAAAAAAAATACCACTCTTCCTAAAATGTATTTGCCCTTTAATGTATTCTTACATTCCAGTGTCTACTAATGTTAATAATCTATGTCAGATGGGATTTGCTCAGGACCAACTACTGCTCTTAAAAGCAACAGGTCTTCATGCATCAATGTGGAGCAAAGCTGTAATGGATTTTAGTCTCGTCAAGAGACTTTTCTAGGACTAGAAGTAAAGTGTTTACACTGACGTTTGAGGAGGAACTGTTGACCAACAGAATAGAATTGGGAAGTCAGTCCTGCCACTTCTCTTTAAAGACACAGTATCTAAACTGTGTGACACATCCAGTCTTAATTAGTCTCTACCCCTTTTTTCATCCATGACGGCAAGTCCCTGGATTTTTTTTTTTTGCTTTACTTTCGTTTTTCTTGTTCATCAAGAAAAGCTAAGCATTCAAGTTTTTATTTTATCAAAACCTGGTTTTATTTAGTGTTTAAAAGTCTTTCAGAAACCTTTGAGAAACTCACTTTAATGAGAAGGCCTAGGCAGATAAATCACTTCAAAGCTCTGGCTGACTTTGGGGTATCAGCACAGCACTACACAGCAACTCAAGTGCATTATATGCACAGGCAACCAGGGCACCTGTGCTCACCTTCTCCATTGTTTGGAAAAGTTGAAGCATCACATGACACGCAAGACGTGAATATGAATAATTCTGATGTTCTTCTTGCAATATGTGAAGGCTAGCACTGCAAAATGCCTTTAACAGCTGCCAAACGGTATGATTTCCACAGACAGTATTTTGGCTCAAAGCACAGGTCTATGGATGCAACAGACAGCAATCATCTCTCAAGTTTGACAGGCCATTTCATGCCTTATTTCAAAGTCAATTTGCGGGCTGAAGGTGACTCCTTCTCCTAACCTGATTTAGGCTGGATCATCAGGTGACCCTGCAGAATAGCAGAAGATTCTCTCCAAAGCTGGAATCCCATAAAAACCTCTCTTGCTCTACTAGTACGCAGGCCTCACTTGAAAATGTCATTTCATATCAATTAGACAACCATAAAGAAGACAGACATTGTAATGACATCATCTTTATCCAGACTTGCCACTGTCACTATACACGCACAAGGGTTAAATTAGTTTTGAGGTCACTCTAGCCCAAAATAAGACCAAGCTTGCAACTTACAAGATTAGAGGAGAGAAAAAAGGCCATTGTAAATTATACTTAACAATGACACAGTGCTGTTTGAGAAACTCAGTAACATAAATGAATATTAAGTTTCTGAGCAAATATGCATCTTGACAAGAGCAACCATCACATAATTGCAGAAGCAAATGAGAAATATGTTCATATTCTAAGTATTTGTACGCAAGTTGCTATCAGTTGTACTTTGGAAACAAATAATTCATTTACAAGCTAATTTGAGCAATATAGTCTGCCAAATTGAGCCTGAAGCCTGAAAACACGAAGTTCGGCAGGAAGAAGCTAGTCCTCTAATTTCCTGCATGACTGGAGACACAAAATTAAGACAAAGTGTCATTTTATTAAGGCTCAGAAAACACTCTTTTAAAACTAAGGTGGCTTTTAATTCTTTAGCTTCCACAGCTTTTAGAAACAAACATTTAAAACATCGCAGCGACGAGGCTTAATGGGCTAAAGGCAATCTGTGTTAATGGTGTCTACTCTGGAATGATTTTTTTTGCTCTTAGTGCCCTTAGCTTAGAAATTGCTAATGCCTCTTTCCCCAACTTATTATTTATTAGTAACTATAGGGACAAGAAATTATCAGTCCAACCTAGACATCACCTTAGTTAAACTTAAGACTATTCAGGTGCTCTAGGCAGTTTGGCTGTTGTCTTGAATGAAACAATTGTCAGAGATGTAAAGGTACAAAATCATTCCTCCTCTAATTATGCATTTCATGCACTGCTAAACTCCTTAGGAAAACTGAGTCACTATTCTGTGGCTAACACATTATCGTTTGGGTGGAAAATTAGTGTGTATTCTAATGACTAAAATGAAAAACTACCAGGCTGAAAACTCCTGATTTAAATAGGTACTGTTATAACAACAATAATAACAGATAATGTACAACAGAAGGTACCAAAAAACTTCCTAAATTTTCTAAAAAAACCAAAATGTAACAAGAAAACTTCCATTATGTTCTATATTTCCTCAATATAACACATTTCAATAAATAGTTATCTTTTAGAATAACCAGTTATCTTGAATTGACATTTAAAAATATTTAAATAAAGCCTCTCTAGCTTTGTGAGCTATGCGGGCAGGTAAAAACATGTTTCTCAATGTAAAATCAGCACAGCTTATATGGCCATAGGTTTATAGAATAGTCTTGACATTTGACGTGAAAAAAACATTTTGTGAGAATGATTGCCTTTACTCAGGGTGGATAAAACACCGCCTTTAAAAATTTAGAATATTGTATCACATTTCAACGTCACATACATACAGGCTTTTTAAAATTTATTTATTATAAATGGAGAAGAATCTCTCGACTCTTGCCTCTAACTATGACTGATTACAGTAAATCTGAACTCTGCCTCTGACAGTTACTTTCTTGTACTTCCTATGTTTTTTTTTTTAATGCTTCTTGACCATCTTAATATTCTTTTAAATATACCAAGTGTTTGTACCAAAGGCACAGTTTCTGCTAAATCAAGAGAGCTGAAAGCATCAACCAAGTATATACCGAGGCAATTCTACATCCTACGTATCATAGAATCATAGAATCACAGAATCATAGAATGTTGTGAGTTCGAAGGGACCCACAAGGATCATCAAGTCCAACTCCTGTCTCGGCACAGGCCAATCCCAAGATTCAGACCATGTGTCTGAGGGCCTTGGCCAAATGCTTCTGGAATATTGTCAGGCTTGACAATATGCCATGACCACCTCCCTGGGGATCCTGTTCCAGTGCTCCACCACCCTCTGCATGAAGAACCTTTTCCTACTGACCAACCTAAACTTGCTCTGGCACATCTTCCTGCCATTTCTCCTGGTCCTATCACTGGTCACCAGAGAGAAGAGATCAGCGTAGTTACAGTCTAGAACAAAAATGGCCACTACTTGAGAATTTCCATGCTTCTTTCTATTGGAAGGGGAAAAGTAAATTTAATTTTTTTTTTTTTTTTTTTTTTTACTTATTTACTTTTCTGACAACTATTCCCTTCAACACAACTAAAAACAGAACAAGACCACCACTTTGTTCATTATTTCCAAACACCTTCCCTGGGCAGCAAACCAATATCAAAATATTTTACCATCACTCTCAGCATCTTCCCATTTGTGCTTGTCTGGCTATTTATAACTCCTTGCTGCCCTTCTCCTTAAGACTCCTCTTGTCTCTAGATACAGCCATTAGCATGCAGCTACCCTAGATGTGACTTGTCTTGTCTCTAAACACCATACAGCATAAGTAAAAGCCCAGATGCTGGTCAGCTTGACTAGGACCAGTGTTGACACAACAGTTACCTTTGTTTCAGTGTATTTTACCGTTAAATAAATGTTTTCAACATTTTTCACATTAATTTGAAAGTGCAATGTCCATCAATTACAACAGTGCTTCATCTGAACTTCCCTCCTATACATTTAGGGCACTTTGTTATTTACCATACATTTAGCAATTTAATTTAACAGCTCTTACTCACATCTTTTATTTTACTCTAAATATGGTATACTAGTTTGCAACAGGCTGTTTATCTTGTTAGTCCCCAACTCTGAAAAGAAATACAATCTCACATCTTTAGGTTAGTATTTGTGACAATAGCAGATCAATGTTTAATTTGCCATCTGCTTTGAGTACCTCTTATATCATAATTTCTTCAATTTATATTCATTACAGAACACCTGTCAAGTCTGTTACCCAAATTATCCTGTGTCCATGTTGTGCCTCCACCAAGCATGTGAAACCACTACTTGTGCAATCAAAGTGCAAGTCTTGTTTGAGAAACATTACATAAAAGATGACTGATTTTCATCTTGGAAATGTTAAACTTTAGCCTATAATGCTCAGCTACATTTTTCAGAAACAGGAAAGTTCAAAAAGAGCCATAGACTTGACAGATCTCTGACACATCATGATAGATGCGACATGTCTACTACTTTACTGCCAGAAATGTCCTCCAACAGAATGAGGCAATCAATGAAGAATAATAAATCTATCCCAGATCACAGAACTACTTTTTGTACATGCATAACAGAAGAAACAAACAACACATTTTTTAAATCTTTGGAGACTCCTGTTTTAACAAACTATTACACTAACTTGTTTTCATATTATACAATACCAGTTACACAGTTAAATCTTTATCTGTTTTAGCTGTTTAATACTTTTCCATCTGAGCATCTAACATGCATTTTTGTATTATTAAGCTAGCAGAGAAAGAAACAGACAGAATTTCAAACACAACTTTCCTGTTAAAATAACAAGTTTTTCTTACCTTGTATTCTGGTCCTTCTGTCAGCCACGAGAACGACAGGTGCTCCAAATGTATCTGTTGAATTACATCCCCATCATCCTAGAAGACAATGTTATTGATTAATAATGCATCAAAATTTTACCTTGAGTGCAGAGTGTGAATACATTTCCTTTTCCTTTTTTTTGAAAATTCCTGTATTTGAGATAAGTTATAGAAAATTTGGAAAAGTTAATTTGACATTTATAAATCAAAGTTTTCTAGATAAAGAATCGGTTTGATTTATAACAAATGCCTTTGAATGTATTCTACCACCTACCCTTCAAGTAACGGCTTTGATTTCAGCAACAGAGAGAATATACTCCAAAGTATGTATTTTCTGAAGTCATTTGACTGCAACACTAACAAAACCAGTACAGCTATGTCAGCTCAAACAATGACTTAAAATACACTTTTCTTATGGTAACATGAGTACATTTAACATTTTCAGTAAGCAGGCTCAATAAATCCAAAAACTGTTGCATGGTTACTTGTGCTTGTGTATGATCTCAAAAATACATCCATGCATGACTGTCATAATTCTACTTACTCCATTATTTTATAAATTCATAAGCATATGTGCACTTTAAACTTGTCTCAAAGATTGCTTGCAAGGACGGTCACAAGACCACCGGGTTCTGGAAACCCCGACTTGTGAAGGCGCCCTGCCTGCGGGGGTGTTCTGCCCAGACACGTTCATGCCCCAAGTGCTGGGGGGCACCAAGAGACATGCCTTTGCTATGGAAACTACAACCCTCAAAGGGGTATTTAAGGAGGACCGGCATGGGCAAGGGCGGGAGGGAGAAAGGGAGGGAGAGAAGGAGAGAGACAGCGAGGACAACCGCCTGACCGCACGGCGCCACGCCACATCACCACTGGAACAAGCAACTGAGACCTCCTTGCACACCCCTACCCACTATCGCCTCGCTGCTGGACCCGTGGTGGTGACTATTCTTGCTGCGCTTTCCCAACTCTTTGGTTGATTCCCATCTTTCGTTCCATCCTGTCCTATCACTATCGTCTTTATTACTTCTCTTTTTATAATAAAATATGTTCTGGGAGTGCAGCACGTGACCTCGTTTGTGTCTTAATCTCGCTCTTGGGATTGTATCGAAACCTTCCCCGACATCGGATCAGGACCTTTAAATGATCCCGACATCGGATCGGGACAGCACATAGATTATATTTAATAGTGTAATAACCAGACAGTAAATAACCTTCCCCA
>NW_010310069.1:6168-14264 GCF_000700745.2 Antrostomus carolinensis | reverse complement strand
TCCTGCTCCGCTCCCCCACCCTCAGCCTCCCCAAGCCGCTTCCCCTCAGGGCTGGGGTTGCCAGCGCCGCAGCAGCTGCCTCCTGGCCGTCACATGGCGCCGCATGCTGCCATTTGGCTCGCCTCTCCCCAAGGTGCTACCTCACAGTCAATCCAGTCCCACCCCCAGTGCTTCCAGATTGTTCCAGAAGGTTCTGGATCACTCCCGCACCCTCAGAGCCCCCGCAGAGAGGCCTCACCACATTCCCCCTTTGAAAGGTAGCATTATTAATAAGCCCATCAGCCTGATGGAAAACAAACTTAAATTTTGCCTGATAAAAGTTCAGATTGCAGATTAATTAGCAACCAACCCGCACAACTGCCTGCCCTTCAGCTTTCTGAAATCTCCCCAAAATGGATTCACCTTAGGAACCGAGCAGAGAAGTTGTCTGCCTTAATGCACAGACTACTAACAAGAAGCCACGGTGAAGCTCATCTCCACCTACAGGTAAGCAAACAATCTTTGCCACAGACAATTTTCACCACCTCACAGGCACCGGCACCATGTAAAAGTGGCAGCGACACCCTGCAGATCTTAACCTAACCACCTCATCTGGCAGCAGCTCTCCCTCCTCTGGCTCTGCCCCAGAGCAAAGGGGACACTGTTATGAGGAAATAGTTATGCACAGGAAGACAGAGAATGTATATCGTTGGCTCCCGACACCACTTTGTCCCAATATTTTGCTAAAAGGGGCAGCTTGCTGCTGCTGCTGAATAGTCTATAAGCAAGGAGGAATACGAAACACCAAATGTAGAAAATAAGAAAAAAAAGCAGACTCTGTGCACATGAACGCAAAGGAATCTCATTTTAAAAAGTTATCTTATAATTTTGTTTGTGGCCTACACAGCTTCATTCTCATGGCTCCTGCAATGGGCTGGGAAGTAACAAGTTTCCAGAGTCCACATGAGGAAGCTGAAGTACAGCAAGATTATAATAAACTACCCAAGAATTATAAAATGTTCCCATGAC
Organism: Antrostomus carolinensis; assembly: GCF_000700745.2. NCBI lineage: Eukaryota > Metazoa > Chordata > Aves > Caprimulgiformes > Caprimulgidae > Antrostomus > Antrostomus carolinensis. Next base: position 13,256 of record NW_010310069.1, on the reverse strand, counting down.
AATCACTCTAATCTGTGCATCTCATAGCTATTTCTAGCAACCACAAGTTTGTTTTTCTGTTTTTTAAGTGAAAACAATACAGTATCTGAGGAAAACAAAATTAGAGCTGTGCACCACTGCTTTCTAGTTGTTTCTGACAATTAATAGAACTATTTCATATGAAGAAGTGCAGAGGGAGGCAACAAAGGGTAATACAGACATTGCTATTTCTCTCCAAGCTTGATAATATTTTTTGTACAATATTTTCTCTGATATCAGCCAAATGCTCTGAAAATTATTATCTGTGTAGAGAACACTTTCAAAATAATAACTCTAAAAAACCATGATCGTTATTTTTCTCAGAGTTTAACATTTTGAATGTACTTTAATATTTAAAAATACTGTAAAATATTTTACATTAGTATAATGAGTTGCTTACAATGCCTGAAGCTATTTTTTGATTTTTCATAACTGTCATAACAATTTACCTAATCAACTTTAATTTTAATGTCATCATATTTAATTTCTAATACAAATATAAATTTAAAAGAAATGTTAAATAGAACAGAAGCCTAAAATCAGTACAACTGTTGCTGCACCATGTCATTATTTTCTTATTATTTACTAGTAAAACCAACCTTTCAAAGATTTACATGATGCTCATCCCTATTAGTAAAATCACTATTATGCTCATCTCATGTAACAAAAATAGAGAAACTAAATATTAATGTCGGTTGAAACAGAAATTGTTTAATCTTGGATTTTTCCTTATTCTTTGTCTTGCAATCAAAAGCAACCAAGAAAGATATAGCCACCGCACCTCGATGGCAGGGGGAAAAAAAAAAAAAAAAAAAAAAAAAAAAGAGTTGTACATCCATTGTACCCTAATGGTAGTGGCTTAATATGTATCATTCAGTCTTAACAGAATAAATATTTGAAAGCACAACCTTTGACTGTTCACTTTAGGGAAGAAACTGTTCTTCAGCAGAGTGCTGGTTTTACACATTTTCCTCATATTGTTGGAACTCTGAATTGCTACCTTTGTTTCTTCAAAACAGCTTCATTATTTACATTTTAAAATAATATGGTTTTCCACATATGATATCATCTATAATCACACTACATATTACACTAAGGGAGAAAACAAATTAAATTCATCTACAGTCTATCTCTGAATGACTTTGTTACTGGTTTTCTACTGAGCATGACACTATGAACTGCGGGTAAGGGTGTAATACAAAAAAAACCCAAAAGAAACATCGATGCACTAATGGCAACAAACTGCAGTTGGGGCATATTATTAACAATAAAAATATAAGAGCAGAGCAAGTTGTGATCATGATAACCTAGACTTCAAGACTCCTGGAGAGCTTCAAGGTTTCCCTTGTAGGTGCCTAGGCACATGCTCAGAGATGCAAGAAGCAACATTGTCCCCTCCACAGCTCATCTTGTCTTGCTGATACAGACAAACTGCCCAGGTTGAAACAGAGTGACTTAAGATAGCTTGCCTCCTTGTTCCTTGCTGGTGAGGTATTTATGGGCTGTAAGGGATTGCCCATCAGAAATGTGAATGAAATAACTGCAGGAAAATAAGTTGTTTAACTCACACAGGGACATGTGCCTGTAAGGTAAAACTCATCCATTTAACTGAATATATATAATGAGATTCAACAAAAATAAACCTTATGTCAGTTTACTATCATCCCAAGATATAGGCAGGGAGGTGATCTACAAACTGGGACAAAATGTAGAGCCAATTGTGCAGAACTACGTTTGGAAAAACAGACAATGGAAGAAAACATATGAAAACACTCTGCAATCCAAATGATTCATTTTGAATTGCCATTCCAATTCCAAAACCTATAATGGCTCACCAGATCTAGCTTTCAGTAATAACATACTTAACTACATTATCCTGATTAGCCAAGATTTCTTTAAAATCTTTCATTTATTATTAACACAACTTAGATTTTCCAACTTGTTCACCCCTCACAAATGTTCTTAACAGAGGAAAGAGGAAGGAGTGTTATCTGCAGAAGAAAAGGAGCAGGGTAGTTTCAGTTGAGGCATTGGCCTTCAGAGTTCAGAGAAAGTCTAATACTGAAGAAAAGGGAAAATGGTACAGTTATCCTAAGGTAAGCATATTTTCTCCCTGCAATTTTCAGTGTGACAGTGGAATACTGAAGTAGCAACAGTAACTACACGTTAAGTCACAGGAAGGACCCTTCATTACAATTTAGTCAAGGCATAAGGCTCCTACTCATATCAGTCACATGCCATTCATGTCTGCTGCCACTCTGATCTCTAACCCTGCACCAGGGACCTTAACCAGCATGGAATGGATTTATTGTTCCATATGAAGAATGAGTCTGACATCTGAAGAAAATTCAATCCCCAAAGTCCACTGCTGTGCTCTGCAGGCAGCACCATCTCAAACCAAGTAACCATAAGCTTGTTGTTGCTTCAGACTCTCCATAACACTCTCTCTTTGCCAGAGAGTTTTACTGACCAACAGCTCCCCGGGTGAAAGGAGATCCTACCTTTGGACAACTGAGAAACAGAGATCTTTTCTGCATTTGTTCTTGGTATGTTTTAGAAAAATGCAAATGCCCTATCTTACATACATCTATTTTTAACCCTCACTGCACAACAGAAACATGAGCTACTATCTCCCAGCCACCTGATGATCTACTGACCTTATTTCTGTACATAAATAAGCTGTAGCAATCTAATTACAAAACTAAAGTAACAGAAAACAAATGTATCCTTCGGATCTGATTTCACACAGTAATACAGAAAAACACAACACCGTTCCTCCATGTTCCAGATAAGTAATTTTTCTCTTTTTTTATACAACAGAGAGTCAATGACAAAAACATGTTTATGGCAGCAGGAGAAAGGTTTTTGGCCTGCACCAGCTGCTTGTTGTCTTCCAATGATCAGTGAAAGATTGTATAACGGAGTGCAGCCCGCCCCTCTAACATCCAAAAATGAACGCAGTTTTGGGTTGCCCTGAGGTGATCATCATAACAAGAGAATCAGATATAAGTAACAATTAAATCTCCATGATATCACTGTCCTTGAAATGCTGCATTCTCAGTCTGACATACTTTATTTTCAATGTACTCTGACTTATAGGTTAAAAAACCACACTGAAGTGAATCTAAAGCAAATGCTAGGGTTTGTTCTGGTTAGGTGTCCGTGTCCCCCACCCCCGTCCCCAATAGTTACCGGCTTTCTTCATAGAATCACAGAATTGTAGAATAAATTGGGTTGCACAGGACCTCCGAGGATCACCAAGTCCCACTCCTGACCCCACACAGGGCAACCTAAAAGCTAAACTGTATCTTGACTTAGCTCCTCTCACTACATTTTGCCTATTGTGAGTCTAAGTGCTGCTAAGATTTAGATCTTAAAAACATGTCATAACAACTCCAGTAGAATTGACACTCTGACCTTCAACTCTAATTTGTTTGTGACAGCTGTGTTTTGCTAAATTAAAAAATCTGCACTGCTGTTTTTTTAAAACAAATGTAAGGAAAAATTCACCCATTCTACTGAATATATATGAGATTCAACAAAAATAAATTATGTTAAAATGGCTTCTCCTTTAAATATTTTAAGAAAGGGGTTTCTCCCATGATGACAAAAACTCAGTACTGCACTAACAAATGCTTAATTGGTTCTAATCGACTGCAAAATAGATGCCTCCATTTCATTATGCAATTTGCTGAGAAGTGGAAAGTGAAAAACAGTTTCAAACTAAAAGCAAAAGTTTTCTTATTAAACTAGGGCAAACAAGATCCAAAGAAGTTTGGCATAATTTTCACAGTTGTAGTTAACTTTAGCTGCAAAATAAAATTAATATTAACTAAAACGTTCTGAGAAATTGCACTGCAGGTAGTGCAGGGACCTCAGGATCATCTTTCTTTCCTGTAACTGTTGCCATTGTTTACCAATGTGAAGTCACCTAAGTCAGTATTTAAAAATAAACTAATCACCACATTAATTCAAGACCATGAATACTGAAACTTTTTTTTCCTGATTAGATTAAAATATAGTCTATTCTATGTCAACCACATTCTAGAGAAAAATATATTTGTTTACATCTACAGATAAGAACATAGCCTTTTAGGAAATAAAATAGTATGGGAATTAAAACCAGCACTCTCCTTAGATCAGTGCCACTTGGAGAGATTAGTACAGAGCTTCTTTTAACTTTTTTGAAGTGTCTGCTTTAACTAATGTGACTCTAAAACCTTTTACAAATCACTGAAAGATGACTACCGCTAATACCCAACAGACACCTTTCTCCCATTGTTCTTTGATTTATGAAGAAATCATTGTTATTCAGGATGGCCTAAGAGAAGTGAAATTTTAAGAGGGGATAAAGAAGTTTTATTCCAAGACATCTTGGAATGAAAAAAAAAAATCACTGCATATTAGATTAGAAAAATAAAACAAATACAAAAATCTTTTACATCCTTTAAGCACAACTTACAAATCTTGGTAGAGCAGGGGCAGTAACCAAGCAAGTCTTTCTGAAAACTCCATAAATATACCTATCCATATGAAATAGCCAGTTCCTGAGGCAGTAAATAAAATTCATCCCCTCAATGGGTATGAAATACAGAACACTAAATAATTCAACTCCCAAAGAGTAATTACACGATGTTGAAAGTAGGACCTGTCAACCCTGAGGATGCAGAGATGACCTCAGGATGCTGATGCTTCCACTTGCCACACTGCAAACTGGAGAACTAGCATCTACTTTAAATAAAGATTCTGTGATGCATCTCCCTGATGCATGGTGGCTTTATAAATAAGTTCCAGTATCCTGAGCCTGACATGGTTGGGAGCCAAGGCAATTTCCAAAAGTATACTGAAATCACTTGAGAAAACTGTTCCAGTTCCTGCTTGCCCTGCTCAGGCAAGGATTAAGTCTGTTACTTCTAACACATAAAAATCACCTGGAAGAGGGATTCCCAAACTGCATTAGGCAGTACAGGGTTAGAAAACAAGTACTGAATCCACATTATACACAGCCCACCGTAAGGTCATATGCTGCCACAATAAATATTGTTAGCTCCCACCACTGTCACTGCAGACACAGGTACCTGGACAAGAACACTTAGCAATGCACTGCTGCGTGGCTGATAAAAACGTGAGACCAAGTTTGCAAAGAGAATGAAGCACAGCTGTTTACAACTTTATTCCACACCAGGCAAGATGCCCTTGCCTGAAATCCTACATTTCTTCTCTTTTCATCACACTTGTGTCTCACTACAATAGTAACAGATCCAGGATACAGTAAGTGGCCAAGAATTGATTTCCTGCACTCTCCTTCCTAGTATTATCTATTCAAATAGTCAAAGGAGTTCACCATAAGGACAAGATTTGGTCAGAGAACGATGCCCACCTGGAAAGCCTGAGAATCACCTCAGTATGGGGTGAGCAGTGGGGCCCTTCAGTAGATCTCCACCCAAAACATCTGTGAGGCAAACCCATCCACAGGTCAGACAGCTAAAAAGTCCCTTAAATCTTGTGTACAAAGAGTCCCTTGGTAGAAAAGCAGGTGTGCTGGTGGAGCATTCCAGGAAAGGAATGTCTCAAAGCTCTTCTATTTTCCATTAGCTCCCTTTAAGTTCTGGATCCAGCAGTTTCTTAAAACTGGTCACCACCATCTTTCTTCTTTACTTTTCTTACTAGACTCTATTTATCTCTCTTTATTCAGACACAATACAACCAAAGAATAAACTATGATATACATAATGGTTATAAAAAATAAGTACAGCTATTACCCTCCTTTACTGTACAAAAAAAAAAAAAGGGGGGAGGGGGAGACATATATAAAAAATAGGTCTAGCAGCATGTCTGTGTTATCCAACTACCTTAAAAGTGTTAAAGATCAAGTCTGTCATAAGGTTGACTGAAGGTATTTGTAAAACTCACTGTTATACATACCAATTTTAGAAAATGTATTGTAGTGCAAGCCCATGTATCTAATCAAGCCTTTCCAAAGGCATTTTTTTTCCTTCAGGGCTTTTCATGTCTAGCCCATATAAAGGACATATATTCCTTTAAGTGGCATTAAGTGGATTTCTGAATGATACATTTCTAACTGATTTATGTTTTAAGCAGTGTATGTAAAACTTGACAGGAAGCTTGAAATTGATGAGTATTCCTACCTTGCTCTTGCACTGTTTTTAAAAGAAAAAACAAGCCTTAAAAGAGCACCATTTGTTTGAATTCTTAAATCAAAGAGTCCCAATCTTAAGATATTGCAAGGACTGAAGAATGCCATTGATGTGCGATAAAGGTTTTGTTTAAAAAAAAAAAAAACAAACAAAAAAACCCTGGGAAACGTACACCAAAATGAAAAAGTTAACAGACAGGCTGCTCTCAATGGCCAACATTATCTCTGAAACCAGCATGTTCCATTGTTAACAACCAAATAATACGAATAACTACAACAAGTATTTTGAGAACAGCTGAACAGAAGTCAGTTTAGCCATCACTGCTAAAAGAGGCAATTTTGATGTTCAAAGGTGAATTAAGATCCTTAGATATTAACGTCACGGGAAAAAACAAAACAAAACCAAAGTTGAATTAGGGACATAATTTATTCTTTTTCTTATCATTTTTTAAGGAAAAGACTTCCTGAAAATTTTCTACAACAGATTTTTTTTCAGCTTTAGTGGCACCTGCAGCCAAAGACAAGTAGTTAAAGTAAGTACCTTGCAATGACTCAGACACAGCAACTTATCTTCCCCACGCTAATGAAAGGGTTTTCCTCTGTGTCTTAAGCTATCTAATCATGCAAGAAGTATTCCCTCCAGCATTAGAGATTACTCTCTGGAATTAATTTTGCAGCACGATGCAGACTGAATTTAGTACCTGACTTTTTAATTACAATAGTTAGATGCAAAGCTTCCTAAGTTTTCACTATAAACATTAAAAAAAAAAAAAAAGTGATGAAAGGAAGAAGCTAACTTGATTATAGATATGGTCCTAAAATCAAATACTTAGACATAAACACTCAAGGATCCCTGAAGGTCCAGATAATGTTTGAGGTATATCTATAAATCATCAAAACCAACAGGTACAAA
>NW_010310069.1:0-6144 GCF_000700745.2 Antrostomus carolinensis | reverse complement strand
TTCTGTTTATTGCCTCACAATAGATCAGTTCCTTCAGCAGAGAAAATGAATAATGAAACTTAATTATGATCACAGAAGTGAACGCTTACCCTACTGCTCTCGAGAATTTTAGCTGTCACCCATTATAACAAGTTCCTGGTTCACGTGAACACTTGCAAAAGTAACTTCACACTGTTCCCATTCACATTACCTAAGTTAAAACTAAACTAGCTGCAACAAAGGAGGTCATTTACAGACAGACAAGCCAAAAAGAGAGGAAGCGGGGAGGATCACTGGAGAAGTTTATACTAGCCAAGATAAAATGTAAAATATAAAAAAATGATTAATGAAGAAATTGCAGAAAAAATGGTGGAGACAATAGAGTTGTTTTCAGGGCTACCGGAAAATTTCTGTGTGATTTTCAGTTATTCCTTTTTTACCTTAATTGTGCTGAGCTACTTAAATATTTCCTCCCAGCTCTAGATTCAGGTTTAGCTTAGCAAGATTTTTAAAGTCTTTGTGATTCCCAAGTCAACTTCAAATCAAAGTTGTTTCTGAATGGGATAGAGTTTTCTTTCCATTTGTAAAATGAGGAGAAGTTCAGAGGGAATGTGGATGGGGTGAAATTGGTACCCATCACCTGGAGAAACAGCTGCTTTTCATTTGAACCATCTTTTCCTGCTGTTTTTTGAGCTAATGGAGTATTTTCATTGCTGTCATTCTAAATAAATCCAAACAGGATCATTCTTATCTGATCTTATACTGCTGACCTTAGCAACACTGCATGATGCAGAGTATGTAGGACCTTCCAGTAAAAACAGGGAAAGCCAAGATCTCCTATTACCCCAGTCTGTGTTCTGGTAGTTGGCCTCAGAGGGCCTTCCCCATCAGGAAAACAAAGATGTTTTCTCTCTTGGTGATTCCAGGACAAGAGGAAAGAGACCAAGCGAGACTCCTGGGCTGAATTCATATCTCATATCTTATTTTTAAAAATGACATGGTGACCAGCAAGCTGTTTCCAACCATTTCTCTAACTCAAGCATCACAGCTGCTCCTGCAGTAACAATGTTCCACCAACTGCAGAACTCCCCTATTAAACACAAATGCAGCACAGAGCAGTTCAAGGCTGAGGCTCTGATGATGATTGTAACACTCCTTTGTACTCAGGACCACAACTCAACAAATGCAAAGTACTCTGAAGACAAGATGTATTTTAGTGGCACTGCACTGTCTCAGCAAATAAGAGTGCTTCTTGGAAGAGTGCACTGCATTTTCCATTGCTAAAAATCATTCGCTAGGTAAGGTCAGGAGGAGAGGACTCATCACAAAATGTCTTATCTGTTGCACACATCAGGGCACTCGTGGACCTCTGTCAGCAACTGGTACCAGCAGGGCACCAAAAGTATAGAATTTATGGAAATAATGAGTTACTAAATGGTAGTAAAAAAACAACTGAAAGAAAACTGATTTGGGAACTTTGACAAAAATTGTAGAGGTCAGAGCTGCCTGTGCTTTGCCAGCAGCAGGATAGTTACAGAACTTATTGCAGTGAAGGGGACAGCAACAGTAAAAGTAGATGCTCAAAGAAAGTGTGGTAACTTTCCATTTTGTTTGAATAAACTCCTTATGAGGTGGGCAAAACCAGGGAGGCGAAAACAGACTTTAGTATTAGGAAATTCTTGGAATAAATTAGTTTAAGATATTCACATACCTGCGACTGGAAACTGACTTTCGAAACTACAACCAGAAAGCTTGTAAGAACCAGCGGCTATCTTGTTACCTTATGTTTCTATTTACACTCCACCTAAATTCTGAGCAGCTGTAGGTCTAAAATCCTTCCAAATTTTTCACAACTCTGTTCCCTCAACAGATTACCAGACCACAAAAATCTTCCAGACTGCCCTAAAATGAGAAGTCAAGTGGAAAAGTCAAGCAAGGAAGACACGAGGAGGGACCAGGCAGCAACGCTCTATTTCAAGATGGAGAAACAGCCTCATGGTCTGCTTTTATGCTGATACAAAGAAAGGAGATACAAAGGTACAGTTAGAAGGGTGGGGAGGGAGCGGGGGCTTACAGGGACAAGAAGGATGAGACAAGTAGTCTAATCCAGCGGCAAAACCACAGGGTGCAGAAGTCATCCTATAACAAATATCGGGCTTTTTCACAACAGTTAAATATGGTGCTTTACATTTTTTATCATAAAAAATATTAAATCGTAACTTAAATACCATTAACTTGTTACTGTACACACATATAGCAAGACATGCCAACTGCATAAGTGATTTTACACTTTAATGTCTCATTTTTGCAAACTGCTTCCATGTGAGCCGTTTTTAAATGCCTTTTTAATTATGAGCTTTTCTACTTGTTTTTGCAAAGTCAGTTTTGCCTGGTTTCAGGTTGAGCTAGAGGACTGCTGTGATCCTCAGAAGTAACACATGAGGTCTTATCTTCAATATGACCTTTTGTCCTGCCTATGTAGTTGAAATTAATCTTTTTTGAGTTCACAGGAGGTGAAGAGAAGTATACAGAATCAGGGAGGGGGAAATACCTAGAGGCTGTTTAACAAAACAAGGCAAATCTGGCAAAATGAAGGCCAAGATAATATGTTGTTACTCTCTATAAACTATATACACAAACTGTGTGAAGGGCAAACATAAACTAAGCTAAGCAAAATGAAAATTCTTGGCAGAAGTATAAATGTGTATAAAAGAGCCATAGGTAGTTTGAAGCAGTATGTTCAGAACAGCCTCACTGCAGGAAACACAGGAACAAAATGACCTACTCAATTTAAGACCATCTTGATTAATGTGCAGAAGGATTATCTGGCACAGGTAGCTGGAAGGGCAGCTGCCTGATGGCCTCTCCATTTGGAACAGAATCTACAGACCACACTGTGAAAAACCATTACGTATTTGACACAGCACATCTGGGCAACGTGCAGCAGTACCAACACACCCAAAATGCAATATGGCAAGTGTTCTCTGCCAGTGCTGGCAGCACTAACACGGCCCTTCTGCCTCGAGGGCCTGAATGCTTGCTTCCACAAGAACTGCTGCTCTTCTGTGCAATGCAACACACCCACACCAGCTTTTGGAAGCTGTCTCATCCAGTCACACCATCACCCATCACATTGCCTCGTCCATTTCTGTAAAAACAGACACAAGCAAGCACTGCCACAAGGGTGTAGAACCACTGCAGTGAGATGCATAATCCTCAAGAAACAGAAAACTTCCACCACTTTGTGCACACTGACATAACCCATATTTTAAGCATATTGAGGCTGATGGAAGGAAAACAGCTGCAGCTTTAGTCCACTTACATTCTGTAGCTGTTATGTTACTGGTTTCCTATCATTTAAAGACAGACTGATTTTTTATTTTTTTTTTACATCAAAATCTAGATTGGTTAGAACTGAAGAATTGCACCTAAACATTAAAGTCTTCTAATTAGTCATAAGAGAAGCACCAGCAGCCAGTGACTAGCAAAACAATAGCCTGAGTTCTCTACTTAGTACTTTAAAAAGTTTGGATTTACACTCAATCCTCCTGTTTGATAATGACCTGCACTCTTAGAGAGGTGATCTTTATTTTCATTCTTTTTGCAATAATGCTTTGTTATTCCTAGCATTTAAATTATATATTCATGGTCAAACTACCAAACTTGGATAGTCTTAGATTAAAGAGTTATCAAATGTCAGAGAAAAGAGGATGCATCCCTCTGTTCCCTGCATACCATCTTCACTCAAGGATAAATCTGAAGAAATTTCTAAACTGTATTTACACAGACTACTAAATGCAAAGCATTTCATTATACAGAAAATACAGTGATCTTCAATTTCAGAAAGTAATTTCAGGACTTGCCTTTTGCAGCATCTCTATTCCCCCCCACCCACCTACATTCAGTACTTTGCTTTTTCTTTTTATACTGCTGATTATTTAATTCTACTAGATTTAGTAATTATTTTTTTTTTAATTGCAAAGACACAGAACAATTCTACCTTTTCTTCTTTTTTAGGGGATGGAAGGAAGATTATGGATATTTCCTTGCTTTATTTGATGATTTACTGTAAGTAAGGAGCTTCATAAGGTGCAATTCAAGGAAAAAAAACTAAGTATTGAGTCAGCTCATGACTTACAGTTATTACCATCAATTCTCAGAGGCAGCACAGGGGGAAGTAGCATTTGTTCCCAGTCCTCTCAGGAAGTCATGTAAGCACAGAATCAACTAATTAACGTAACATCTATTTCTGTGCCAAAGCAGCAATAGCTTCCATTCATATGTGCACTGACAGAACTTCAGTAGAAGAAAATACTATTAGAATACAGTAAAAAATGCTGTATATAGACCTTTAACACCTCCTCTGAATATTCAGTAGGATAAAATGAGACAACAAAGCTTACTCAAAGTAGCTGCAACTCTAAAATCCATGCGCCATTTTCAAAGAACAGGAGTATAATGACGCTAGACAATGTCAGCAGCAGCAAAACGTAACGCAGTTAAATCCACAAAGCATACTACTTTTGGGTGTCTTTTTTGTTTTGGTTTGGCTTGGGTTCTTTTGAGGTTTGTTTTGTTTTTAATTTTACGTGTGCTTCCTATAAAGGAATTTAACTTCTATTTAAGGAAAAACATTATAATAAAACCAAGTATTCTATGATCAGAATACAGTAACAAAACTGAAGGTTAAGAAACACCATTATTGCATGTTGTTACAAAGTCCAGAAAACAGTTGTTAATTGGTGCTTCTCTTTCAGGCTTTTCAGAGTCTAATGTTGCACTGAAAATGATTAGTAAAAAGAAGTTTCTGGCAACAGCTACCAGCCACCAGCCAAAATGCCAGGATGCTGTTTTGGGAAAACTTGCTGGCGTGCCTTACAGGGTTTCCTGCCTAGCAGTCCTTTTTTTCTGGGCAGTTCCTTGGCAGAAATGGTTGAGTAAAATTTTATTTACTTTTTGTTAATCAACAGTTATCGCTTGCAGAACAATTATACCACTCTAATTTGCACAATATTGTAACAACCATTTTCAGTAGTTCTAGAAAACATGGGGATTTGTAGACTGCTTCTAAAGGATATGTGAAAAATGACTACGGAAAGCAAATATATATGGCTGCCCATGTATGTGAAACAAAAGTACAGAATTACATTCCACTAGAAAATACTTCTATGTCCACAAAGCCAGTGATCTATTAAGATCTAATTTCTGTATTTTACTATATTAAATTAATTAAATACCACAATATGATGTATTGTTGCTGACAGCTATTTTAATAACACTTCTATTGTTAACAAATACAGTCCTTAAAATTCAGAGCTTTTATTCTTAAATCTGAACTGAGACATTTCCTAGTAAGACACAGTATGTGAGAAAAAAGAAAATTGGGACAAGTAACCATGGAAAAAGTGTTTCCTCAGAACAGTCTGTCTGCATTAACAAAAGAAACAGTGCCAAGAATTACTATGTGAATAAGGGTTGTAGATTTTGTCATTTGAGAGGGTGGAGATAGTAATGATGGGAGATAAACACTTGCACATATTCTACTTTGAGCTCTCCACTTAGGTTTAATTCTGAAAATCAAAGTGATGAGTCGAACCAGACATATCTGGGGTTCCAAAACCTAAACACACCTAGGATTAAAATTTGTTTGTTGCATGTAAGAGCAGCTGTAGTGGGCCATGCAGAAGTGTCATCTTACTAAGGGGCATGGCCATAAGCCATAGTTAGAAATGGTCAATTAAGAAAAAAAAAAAAATAAGGATAGGGAATAAGAGAGTGATTTTGTCATTATCCATCTTCTATCCTCCTTCTTGTCGCACTCAAAGAGTTGTTTGTGGTCAACAGCTCAAAGTCCGAGTGGAAACCAGTGACGAGTGGTGTCCCTCAAGGGTTGGTGTTGGGACCGGTGCTGTTCAACATCTTTGTCAGTGACATGGACAGTGCGATTGAGTGCCCCCTCAGCAAGTTTGCTGATGACACCAAGCTGAGTGGTGCGGTTGACACGCTGGAGGGACGAGACGCCATCCTGAGGGACCTTGACAGGCTTGAGAGGTGGGCCTGTGCTAGCCTCATGAAGTTCAACAAGGCCAAATGCAAGGTCCTGCACCTGGGTCAGGACAATCCCAAGTACAAACACAGGCTGGGCAATGAGTGGCTTAAAGCCAG